>NC_081522.1:27856519-28129019 GCF_030273125.1 Centropristis striata
ACAAAACTAGAAAATTCCTAAAGAAATTTTGATTGTGTGCTTGCCTCTGGACCGTGACTCTCGTGGCTTATCAAAAGGGGCAGGGATTAAACAGGGACTTTCTGCTGAGTACACTCACACCTCATACAAGTCTCTAGGACAAACGGTTCACTAGTTAGTAAAATGGGCGTGTCTTATCAAAAGGGGCGGGGTTATCAATCACCAGTTAAACAGGGACTCTATGCTGAGTAATCGGACATCTTATACAAGTTTCTAGGACAAACGGTTCATTAGTTAGTAAAAGGGGGCGTGGCTAATAAAAAGGGCAGGAATTTATGAATTATTGTTATGTAGAACTGAAAAGTGATGAACCATCATCATGCATGACAAGTTTGAGGCAGATTGGACAATGTATGGTCAAGTTATAAGGTCTCGTGTTTTATGAAGAAAGCCATGTCTGTTTACTTAGAGTAAACTGACAGTTATCAGTTAGAATATCTGTGTTGGAGGAGGGGGGGGGGGCTTTGGTAGCTAAGCAACCACGTGGCCAGGTGGAGTCGACCAATCAGAGCAGAGCAATCAACTGAAATTAACTGACGATGGAGACAGTTCCGCAGACAGAGGTGGACAAACTTGAAATTCTGGCCTCGAACAGAAAGCATTTTCGGCAAAACCATAATACAAACCGATTGATCCGACTTCACTTTGAGCGTCCTGAGTTCTTCCTGAACATCTACATATATTTTTTTTTAAGAAAAATGAAAAAATAGCTTTGTTAGAGCGATTTTAAAAAACGGTTAAATTTTTTTTTTGAGAAATCTTCCTTCATTTTTAATATGGGAGCCGATGCGGCAGTTGGTGCATTTTGTTTGAGCATCTGTGCGTCCTGCGCCAAAACTATAACTCTGACAGCTTTACCAGAGGATTGTGAGTGAGAGGACAAATTTTCCTACGTTTCTATGTATAAATTATTTCTGTAGAGTGAAATTTGCGGCCTGGAGCGCAGTTTTCAAATTTATTTTTTGACAATTCGTTCTCTCCCTCTACACTCTGTTTGATGACATCACCGCTCTAGAGCCTCCATAGGGTTACATTGGGGGGATTTTTTGACGTGTTTTTTCCCAATAATTTGAAAACCGTTTGTCGAAACCCTTATAAAAGTCATAGCACACTGGTCATGGGTGAGCCGGTCGATTTGATACCTTTTTTGTGTATGTGCGACCAAAACTCTGGGAGGAGTAGTCGACGGAAAAATGACACGGAAGAAACGGAAGAAGAATAAGCCCGGTGAATAGTAGTTAGTGTGCTTTTGCAAGCAAGCACACAAAATAAGCCCACGGAATAACAATTAGTGTGCTTTTGCAAGCAAGCACACAAAATAAGCCCGGTGAATAGTAGTTAGTGTGCTTTTGCAAGCAAGCACACAAAATAAAATTAAGCCCGGTGAATAGTAGTTAGTGTGCTTTTGCAAGCAAGCACACAAAATAATAAAAATAGTCCCGGTGAATAGTAGTTAGTGTGCTTTTGCAAGCAAGCACACAAAATAAGCCCGGTGAAGAGTAGTTAGTGTGCTTTTGCAAGCACACAAAATAAAAATAAGCCCGGTGAAGAGTAGTTAGTGTGCTTTTGCAAGCAAGCACACAAAATAAGCCCGGTGAATAGTAGTTAGTGTGCTTTTGCAAGCAAGCACACAAAATAAGAATAAGCCCGGTGAATAGTAGTTAGTGTGCTTTTGCAAGCAAGCACACAAAATAAAAAGACATAAGCCCGGTGAATAGTAGTTAGTGTGCTTTTGCAAGCAAGCACACAAAATAAGCCCACGGAATAACAATTAGTGTGCTTTTGCAAGCAAGCACACAAAATAAGAAATAGACCCGGTGAATAGTAGTTAGTGTGCTTTTGCAAGCAAGCACACAAAATTAATATTAAAAAAACTGAAATGTTATGGTTTCACTCAGTCTGCTTTGTTCTGGATCAACAGCTATTTAAGTAATGGAAAACAAATTGTGTACTTCAATGGAAGCTATTCTGATATCATAAATGAGAAGCATGGAGGGCCTCAGGCCACTCTTTTTTTCCATATTTACTAATGACCTCCCTCTTGTATTAAGCAAAGCTCATATCTCAATGTATGCCGATAACTCCACTATATATTTAGAAGCAGCAACAGTTGATGATTTAGATGACTAAGGTGGTGGACTGGATCAATAACAATAAACTGATATTGAATGTGTCTAAAACAAATTGTATAATAATCGGTACAAATCATTTTTTAAGTTCAGAACCAAAGCTTATTCTCACAATAAATAAAACTGCGATAAAGCAACTAGACGAAGTAAAACTTCTAGGAGTCATCACTGACAATAAATTATCATGGGATAAACATATAAAAAAGGTTGTGACTAAAACGGGAAACACCATATCAATAATCGAAAGACGTGCTAAATATTTAACGCACCAACTTGTTAGGCAAGTGATACAGGCTTTGGTTTTGTCTAATTTAGACTACTGCTCTATTGTCTGGTCCACTACTTCATTGAGTAATATAAGGAAGTTGTAGTTGGTAATAAAGCAGCAAGAGTAGCTCTTTCTTGTGGATGGAGAACTAATGTTATTAAAATGCACAAATCATTCGGTTGGTTAGATGTAAAAACTAGATTTTTGTCATCACTGATGGTTTTTATTAAGAATGTCATAATAACAAAATCACCTCTTATTATTTATAGAAATTTGTCTTTCAGTTCAGGGGCACATAATTGGGAAGAACAAGGCATGCTATGATTCAATGTACAGTTATACATAGGGCAATGCAACAGTGGAACGCACTCCCTTATCATATTACTCAATTAAATCTATATAGCTTTAAAAAACAACAACTTAAAAGTCATTATCCAAATATCAACTTTAATTGATGCAGTTGTCCTTTTGTGTTGTTTTGTTTTGTATTTGTTTTGTGATGTCAATGTGAAATGTAATTACGTATTGTCTGTGTGTTTTTTTTGTTTTATGTTATGTATTCATATAATGTATGTCATGTCTGTTATCATTCTGTGTATTCTACATTGTATTTGTCACACTGAAATATGATAGACCCCAGGAAGAATAGTTGCTGCTTGGCAAAAGCTAATGGGGATCTAAATAAAAACAAACAAAATATCAACGGATCAATCACTGATCTAAGTTTAGGGCAAAAAAAATGGTTAGGCATTATAAAAGACAGTTTAAACAATAAATAAATGTGATGTAAATGTCTGAAGTGAAGTAGTTACAAGGGTAACGTGACTGCGGCAAGTTATGTAAAAAACTTAAGTTACATTAAAAAATGTGATTTGCGTAACTTCAGTTTAAAATGGTTTACTTTTGTTTTCACACGGGACGCAAACTCAATTTCCTGGGTGAAAGTTTGCCGCTTGTTTGACACATCCACCAACCCTACCTCCGACCGCATGTTGGAATCTGCCCTTTTAAACTTCGCTTGGCTGTCAATCGCTACTTGACAAAAATGCTACATTTAGAAATTAAACAGTATCAGATCACATTGTTGTCCATATCTCATAAAAGCCTGGATGAATTTATCCAACAAAATGGCCTGAAATGTATTTAGCATGTCAGTATGTGTAGAAACATTGCTCACAAAGCAATGTATGGAAATATTTTTAAATTATACAAACTGATTTGACCATGGAAACGCGAAGTGATTAGCTTTATTGTGGTAGATATCTTCTGCTATCTGAATCACTTGGTAAGAGACACTATTACATTAACTTTATATATGATCCAATAAACCAAACAGACTAACCAAACAGTGTTGGGTTGTGAGAGCTCTTAAGCTGCTTTAACATGCTCTTCCTGACCATTCTCATTACCAACTGGTGACATATAGATACTTGGTCAGGAGCCCTTTGTGTCACATTTACAAGTTTTCTGAAATGTTATGTTTAAATATGACAATAAGGAATTATCCAATGCTAGCTTTTGGTGTATTTAGGAGAATTCCACAGACGCAAATAAAAAAATTGTGATAAAACACCTCAATTTGCAATTTGGATGCTTTCTTTCCACAAGTATGAAGACTTATGGAAGCAGCACAAAGTCTCAAAATTTGACTGATGCATAAAAAAACAATCTTCCCTAAAAGAATAAACTTGACAATTTATTTTTTTATCACTTTCAACAAATCCGACGAAGAGACTGAAACTATATTGTTTTTGTCCATTTAACAAACACTCTGTAGCTCCAGCTTGAGAAAAATGTGATACTCTCCTGTAGAACTCCACCAATTAAGTGTGCATAAAAGAGGCATACTTTCAACTTTGGTGATATAGTCTTTCATCATGAGCAGATCTATTTTAGTTTATTCCTCCCGGCTTGTTAAACCAAGAAGAGACAGACACATCTGACAGACTGACACACTGGGCTGCTATCCTTAGATCGATAATACTGTTTTTCATGAAAAAGCTATGCTATGCAGTGAGGCAAAGTGTCACTCAAGTTCATATGTATGGCCACAGTGTGTTTTTTAATTGGTTTTCAACAGAAGAATCTTCAACTCCCACGAAAATGTGTTAGAGTGTGGCGGAGCGTCATCATAACTTGGATTCAAACTGCAGCGTAAATTTAAAGAGAAATCCACACACCAATCCTGGGAGAATCATCTGATCCTCACCTGCACCAGCTGATCTATGTCCTCTTAACATAGATTATTTCATAAGAGAATATTCAATTACAGTAAAACACTATAAAGTAAAGCCTGGAGGCAAACTTTTTTTCCAGTCTTTTCTCTCGTCAAAAACATCAATATAGGTCGTGTGTACAGGCAGCAAAAACAAGCCATGTTGACGTATTTCACCGACTGCTGCAATGTCTCTGCCGCCATCTTGCTAACGTAGTAGCGATTAAAGGCAAAGCAAATTTAAAATGGCACGTGGAGGGTGTGTGGACAGGTCGAACAAATGGCGTACTTTCTCCCAGGAGAGTGGGGTTCGCATCCCACGTGGGAAAAAAAGTAAACCGTTTTTAACTTAAGTTACATTGTTTGTGTGAGTTATGTCAATCGAGATTTTAAACGTAACTTGCGGTAGTCACGTGACCCTTGTAATTACATCACTTCCTGCATTTATGTACATTTATTTACAGTTTAAACCGTCTTTTTTTAACGCCTTACTGGGGCGTACTGGGGCAGTGGTTTTACAACATAAATCCACAGTAACTGCAGCCTTTTTACAACCGCAGACCGTCTGTGTGTGCTATTTTTAGAACACGCCGTTGTACCCCGAGCCGCGATATGTACCTATGTGCCGTAATTTGTAGTACTGACACGCGACTTACTGTGGCGTTTATGTTGGAGAAGTTGTTGTTTTTTCACAGCCTAATCTTTGACATTCAGGTCTCAGTACTAATAAATGTATTACAGCCAATATATTACATCAAATATACAGCATACAAGAGGTGTAATGAATTCACTGTGATAAATACCAGCTAAGATCCAGTACAGAGGTCAAAGGAGTTAGATGGGGTTGTTGCTTAAACATGAAATGAAAGGAACAATGAGAGCCGATTAGAATAGGAGGGAAATGAATAGGCCACTTTGCTTTTTCCATTTGAGACAAGATGAGAGAATAGAAAACAGCTCAGCCATTAAATAGTGTAGCTCAAGAATCCCCTGAATTTTCCTTTGAAAGAAAGAATGCAGTATTTCATGAAAGTCTTGTGTAGCTTCAGCTTCAACCTTCCCTGAAACAATACGAGAAGAGAGCAAGGTGCACATTTAAATCTATGCGTTTTGTTCGACTCGTGAACACTAAAAGAACATCTGTTCTGAGAAATTCTCTCTCTGAAACACTCAGCAGGGATCAATGGATACACCTGGATGCACAGCACACTTCAGTGAGCTGCATTCCCTGCTGATTGTGTGTTTGTTTGTCCTTGAATGAATGAGAGCATTGGCTCATTAGCAGGGTGTGGTTTCCTGTATATCCACAATGGACATGGGCTCCTAACAGTATGCACTTTACTGGGAGTGCTGAGATGGCTGAGATAGTAGACCCTCATGGAGTTATGCATTCAAGAAATGTTTTACTATTTATACCATAGCCAGCCAATTAAGCCAACAGTCAGCAGAGAAATATAATGCAATGTACATGCAACTTTGCAACCCAGTAAAGTTGTTCTATAAGTTGATTATGTCCATTTTAATACAATTTACAAACTCTTAAATCAAGTGGTTCAGTGTGCACAGTGAATGTCTGCACTGGGACAAAATGCAATTATGAAAACAAATTGCATAATCTTTTAAAAACATGTGACCTGATTGATTGTTGCTAGAATTAGCCTAAAAGTAGAGAAGCAGACAAGCAGAAGCACACGTTTCTCCACTCATTCAATCAGATGAACTCAGTTTATTTGTTGTATCAGGTGTGCTTTCACCCCGTTCGCCCCCCCTGCAGCCTTTTAATGAATCAGTAATGATAATCCAATAATATGCTTATGAACAGAGTTTTGAGGGCTTCGTGTTTGGCCAGCTCACCCATTAACTTAGTGCAATCCACAGAATTGCCACGACATTCGCTACTATGTCAGCAAGATGGCGGCGGACACATTGCAGTGGTGGGTGAAATTCGGCAATATCACTTGTTTTTCGCTGCCTGTACTCACGACCTATAATTATGTTTTTGGTGGGATAACACACAGGCTTGACTATAGCAATGGCGTAGCCCAAAAAAATTGCCGTCCGATGATGCGTTGCGACACCTGGGCAGGTGTGCACCCAGCAGGAGTGATTCTGATTTGCGCTCCTTGTGGATTATGATCCTTGACAGACACTGGCCCTCATTTATCAAACGAGCGTACGTCAGAAAGTGAGCGTAAAGTGGGCGTAAAATGATTTCTACGCAAGCCTTGGCATTTATCAATTTGGGCGTGAGCGGAGGGTACGATCAGATCTCACGTCTGCTCTCAGCTCGTGTACGCAAATTTGAGTCAGTGTGAAGTCCAAACGTCTGAGTCGGAGAATTGATCTTACGGTGCGTTCAGACCGGACGCGTAGCGAATATTTCGCGCGACAAGATTACATACAAAGTCAATGCAAACACGCGAATAGACGCAAATTTTTGCCGGCGGCGCGAATCGCGGGTTTCGTGCGACGTGAATGCCGCGAATGTCGCGGCGTGAATGAAACAACGCGAATTCGCGTGAGTTCAATAAATTCAACTTGGGCGAAAATTCGCGAGTTATTTACTCGAGCGAGTGACGCGAGTAAATTCAACTACTCGCGCGAGTAACGCGACACGAAAATTCGCTACGCGTCCGGTCTGAACACACGGTTAGACTATAGTATCAATGCCTGGAGCTGATCAAACTCTGTGGTGTTTTGATTCTTAATAGTGACAAAGCAAAACATGTTTAGACTACATAATTTATCATTAAAACATAATCCAAAAATAAATACATCCTGCAATCGTGAAATTCTTTAAACAGAATACCAGCCGAGGATATTTAATGTTGTTGTCTTCTGCTGTTTACTGTTATCCAGCTCAGACACCGGAGCGTCAGCGTCTCCTCCACCAGCGGTTCTGCCCGAATAGAAACATTTCCAATCAGCGCTGCCACACACTCCTCTGACTAGGACATCATTATTAGTAAATGTAAAGAGGTGAATAATATATCTCCATCATAATAATAGCAATATTAGGCTTTATATATCACAATGTAATTACTCAAACCTCGCCGGGAGTTTAATGATCCGCTACTTTGTGGACAGCACCACTGATTTCCTTCTTTTTCACTTTTTTTGCTGCCAAACAAAACCAGTTTGTTGTGTTGCAACTGTTGGACGTCAGCGTTTCACTTTCTGACTCTGAGAAATTCCTCTTCTTTTGGAATTAAAACTTACTTTAAAATTTTTTTTACCTCCTTCAACCAAAAAGCTGTAAAAACTTCTAAGTCCGTGCTCCAAATGTAAAATATTCACTGAACTTGTTTGAGTTTATAACTTTAGGTACTTTTATTTCATAAAAATTCGCTGCATATTTCTGTAATTAGGGCCAGGGGGCAATCGCACCGAGCACCAAGTAACCCCGGCTGCAGCCTGCAGTTCGGGGCGGAGCTCAGCGGACGTTGAGCTGGGTGGAGTCAAACGTTGAGCTGGGTGGAGTCAAAAGCAGTGGTACTTCAGTCGTTTAACTCCGGTGGATTAATGTGAGGAGAACATTGCAAAACTTTTCAATTTAATCAGAGATAGAGGTGCTACATGTGTTGACAAATGGACAGAGTTAATTATGGACTATTTCACCGCACCGGTAGGTGATGAGAGAGAGAGAGAGAGAGACACAGCGGGACCTCCGACTAGGACGCGGACGGTCCAGCTAACGTTAGCCAAGATAATGACGGAGAGAGTGAGTTGGAGGAAGATGAGGAGGAAGATATTGTGCTAATGGATGAGCCGATGGTAGCATACAATGTCTCTGACTGTAGTTATCTAAACGAGGACAATGTTAAAGAGACTGCGATAGCTCGGGAGTACAAGTGGAGCGCAAACTTCACAACGGCGGCGCCTGCTAGCTGCTGTTCACCGGAGGAGACGTGAAAAGACGCGACCTAGTTAAAGAGATGACTGATGGTAAGTGCTTATACTTTGTGTGCTTATCTACACAATCCTCTTTTTCTCTGTTAGTAAGGGCTAATAAAATCACTAGAGCAGGCTAAGAAAGCAGCTAATCATGCTGTGTGATAACTATAGTGTGTGTAACGTTAGCCCAGGTGTGGGTGTGTCTCAGGTGTCTACTGTCTCCTATAAATTACATTTATTAACATAATGAGGAAAATCAGTGTTTCATTCACTCAAAAAAGTGTTGTTTCTGAACATAATCCAGGCAGTGATTACCTTATCACCACACAACTGAGGCTAATTATTAAACACTAATAGACAAACATAATTTGTAGGAGACAGGTTTGCTGTGAGACACAAAGATGAGGAGATCTTTAGGCTATAACAAAATAAACAGTCTAAAGTATGGTAAAAGTGTAGTAAAAATATTGTTAAAAAGATCTGATATGGTGAATCATAAACTGTCTGGTGAATATGTTATGTTTCTGAATATGGGGCTGTATTAATTCCTGTGCTGTCTATCAGTGAATACACTGATCATATTGAAGCAATAATACAGAAATGATCAGGCCTCATTCAACAATGATTCAATATGATTTAGCCAGCCCAAAAGGTTTGTGATGACTGGATTTTTCATTTATGCTATCTTATTTTGTAGATGAAAACATTTGGTCAATCCTGTGAAGCTCCATACGACTCTGTCAGAGGATGCAGTGTGAGAAGCAGCAACACCAGAGGACTGCCTACTTCCTTGATGCATGTGACAGTTTAATTATGAAATAATAATGAACAAATATGAAATAATATAAAATATATTCTGTATTATTATATTAAAAGGGCCAATGTCTGTATATATATTTTTAATTGTATGGATATGCACTTGTAAGTAACTGTAAGTAAATGTGTGCATGTGGCTCGATATTTAATATTTTATAAATATTCTTTATATTAATATTTTTAAAGTATTATTATATTTAAATACCCATCATATATTCTGTATTACATCACATGTACAGTATATTTTTTCATACTTTATCATTATTGTATTCCATATGTTTTGGATACTTATCTACATGGGCTTCTAGGCCAGTACTGTGTTGTGTATTGCTTTGATTTTTGAATTTATTGGTGTGTTATGTTGTTTAATTGTGTTATTTTTTAAATATGTTATCTTTGATTTTTAATTGTGTTCAGTTCAATAAAGATGATGTTAAATTCACCTCAGTCTTTGATCTCTTACGTAAGTGGTATAACCTGATGTACAAAGCACATTCACCTTGTCAGTGTGTCTGACAGCATTTTTCTAGTACAAGTAAAATGTTACAAATGACACATCATAATAGCATTATAAATTAGGATAGATAAAGTTTTAACATTTATCAAAATAAACAATGACCCATATTTTACTAGAATTCACTAAAGGCAAAAAAAACTCGACATTAGACTTCAAAAGGATGCAAACTATTTTGTCATGATGAAAATGGGAATGACAACAGCTTTTTAAAGTTTTAATGCCGCTTCAAACTCCCTTATTTGTCATTTGGTGCATTTCTCACATCAATATTAACATTTGCACAATAGTTAGTTCAACCTCCTCAACATTTAGTCATTTGTGCTCATCATAGTAGCAGTTTCTCCTTACAACAAATTATAAATGCTTTTGGACATGCATTAATTGCTTTCATACAACTCTGCTGTTTTATAATATCATTGCTTATGTCATGTCAGTCAAAATTAACTATACTTGTGAATGCTGAATAGTCATTCCATACAGGGCCGGCTCTACCTAATTTAGTGCCCTAGGCGAGATTACTCTCCGGCGCCCCCCCGAAGTACTGAATGACAGCAGCCAAAAAAACCCAAACAGAACAGTTTAATTTGACAGCAGCAAACTTTCAGGTAACTCTTTCCAGCGTGTCTTTCACTTCAACTAAAATTGTACACGTCTGGACTTCCTTGCAGCAAAAGCATCTATGGTATCATCAAATGACACCTGCCTAGACACTTCACGGTTGATGCTTATCAGTGCAAGTCCATTTAACCGATCTTGAGACATGGCGGATCTCAGGTAGGTTTTGATTAGCTTCAATTTGGAGAAGCTCCTCTCTGCAGCAGCCACTGTCACAGGAATGGTGACAGCAATTCTCAGTGCCACCCACATGTTAGGGTAAAATTCCTTCAGTTTCTTCTCCTGTAGGAAGCTGAGAAGTTCAAACGTTGTCATTTTTCCTTTTTCCATGTCTGGGAAACTCTGCAACTCCTGTGCCAGTTCCTTCCAGTCCAGGTCTGACTGTCCATTACAGGTTAGGGTGTTGCTCAGTGTTTCACAATGTCTTCTTAGTTCCTCATTGGGCAGGTCAGGGAAGTTGACAAGAACACCAAATGTCTTCTCAACTTCACCCAGTGCCTGAAATCGTTCCTGCAGTGAGACAATGGAGACATCCACCACCACATTGAAAAAGGAAACTTCCATTTTCTTTAGTGCGTCTGTCATTTCCTGGTCAGGAACCTCATAGGAGAACTGTCTCTTAGTTTTTCGTATTCTCTTCTGCTTAAGGACAGCCTCTACGTTCATCTTGTCACACATCTCCTTGGCACACGCTTGAGCTGAAGCAAATCCACTGTCTCTGTAGCCCACAAGGAAAGCTTCAGTTTTCCTTAGAAGATCAACTGCAACATCCATTTGCATTGTTTCTGACTGCAATAATTTGCTGACATGTTGAATGTTTGTCAGGATGTCATGCCAGACCACAGTACAGATTGAGAATCTGTAAGATCCAACCTCTTCAGCTAGTGATTGTGCCTCGATTTTCATAGTTGGGTCTGTGGTGTTGTCCCTCACCTCTATGAGTGCATCTCTGACTTCTGCAGCCTGGTATCTCACAGCCTCTACACTGTTGATTCGACTCTCCCATCTGGTATCTGACCAGGATTTCAGGGTTGTGGTCACATGTTTTTTTAAAATGGACCATCTCTGTGTGGAGGCAGAAAAAAGTGTGAACAGCTTCTGCAGGTAGCCAAAGTAGCAAGTGGCATCTGCAGAGCTTTTTGCTGCATCAGCCACCACCAGATTCACTGTGTGTGCTCCACATGGCACAAATAGAGCCCTTGGGTTTTTTTCAAGAAGCCTGGCCTGGACTCCTTTCTTCTTCCCTTTCATATTTGCTCCATTATCATAAGACTGCCCTCTACAGTCTTCAAATGGGATGCTGAGCTCTTCAAGTCTCTTGAGAATGAGGGTTGAAAGGCTTTCTCCTGTGGACTCGTCTGCCTCAAGGAACCCCATAAAATGCTCTTTTATGTGTGGGGTGTCCTCAACTGCAACATAACGAATGATGACAGATAGTTGCTCTTTATGGCTCAAATCAGGGGTGCAATCCAAAATTATTGAAAAGTATTTGTTCTGTCGAATTTCTTTGACCATTGCCTCAACAATCTTTCCACCAATGCAACTGATGAGCCATTTTGAATATTTTTCCCTAAGTAGGATGTATGGCTAAATTTAGTTTCCACGTCAGCAACATGCTGCTTCAGTACTGTGTCAAACTTGGCCATGAGCTCTACTTCTTTCAGGAAGTTTCCGTTATCTGGTTCATGAAGTCTTTCTGTGGTTCCCCTGAGAGCAATATTTCGCTCTGCCAGTGATTGTATGATGGCCACCAACCTGGTCAGGACTTCACGCCACTGCCTCCTTTCAGCTTCTATTAGTGCCAACTCAACTCTGTCTATTGTTTGGTCCTTGTCAAGACGAGTTTCAAGCTCCTTCCATGAGGTCATGTGTTTCCAATGTTCTGGACTGTTCTCATGAGTTTTTAGTACATCACTGCAATTTTTCCAGTCGTTTAGTCCATCACTGATTAGTTTATATGTTTTCTGTGAGAAGAGCTTGCAACAGAAGCAGTATAAACTGTTGTTTTTAATGGAATATACCATCCAACTTCTCTTGATCTTTTCTCCATTGATTAACTGTCTATGGAAGTAGTGGCGATGGCAACTTCTCCCATCTTCTTTTTTCGGGAATTCAAAGTCAGATTTTAGCTGATATGGCCCTCTGTGTACTAACTCTACCCTCACCTTATCAGACAGGGAAGGCCAGTCAGCAGGGTCTAATGGTGCTGCCCTGAGAGATTTTTCATGGACTTCAGGATGTGTTGACGGGCCTGGGGTGTCCTCAGGCTGTGGAACAGTACACGCTGTGCTTGTCCCTTCACCTGCAAGAAAATCAAACACACATGCAAATATAGATATTAATCCTTCAGTATTAGTAAAGTCACACAATGATTTACAAATTACAGGACATCAGGCAATAAATACATCTGAAGTATAAATTAGGAATAACAGTTGTATTGTTCAGTAATGTGACTGCAACATTTAATTACAGAACTCACCTGCTTCATGCTGACTTGCAGAGGTTGGTGGTGTGGTTGACGTGACGCTGCTGCTGCATGATGCCTGACTTGTAGCTGTATTTAAACAGAGTACATCCATACTGTCACACCACTGCATTAAGTTTGTTGTGTCAATCTATTTCACTTAATAAATCACTTAATTTTAATTGACTAAAAATTACATTTACTGGCATTACTAACAAGGTTGTACCATTCAGTAACAACAATAACATAGTAGTGTGTCAGAGACCACAAACAATTGGATAAACTTACATGCTTCAGAAATGGTGTTTCTGTGGATGTGTGATCTGAAAGCCCCTCTCCAGAAGCTGTTTGAGGTGACTGTAAATATTTTCTGAGTGCATCTAGACAGACAGAGTAAATGTATTACATTACAAGCAAAAACAAGTAATAAGAAGAAAAATAAAAAAAAAATAATACTTTAATAAAATAATAATAACCTGCAGCTTGCATTTTCATCACCTGGCTACTGAATTTCAGCACAATATCAAACGTGATAAGACAGTAGGAGAACTAAGCACCAGCAGCAGCAACTGTGTCAGTCAAATTAATTTAGGCTACTACTCGACCAAACATAATGATGACGTGATGAAACTGAAATAAAATACCAAATCAGACGGGACATACAGGCAGAGATGATAACTGTGTAGAAAACTAATGAAAACTCATCACAAACATAAACAGCGCCGATGCACCGCGCATTTCACATTAAACACGATATAGCTAGCAAGCAGAAATATGTGCTAGCGAGCTAGCATAAATAAAACGTCTACACACAAAACGGCAGAATTTAAAAAAATGGTACAAGCTAATGTTACCTTTATATTGCAAATTCCTCTTCTCTTCCTCCTTTCTTCTCTTTCTGTTCTGCGCACCCGAGGGCTTGGACAGCCTTTTCATCACGTAACGTTAAATAGGTAACGAAACCACCACCTGTCTGTGACCTGACCTCTGATCCCTTTGAACCTTAGGCGCGCACTGCGCACCCGTCATGTGATTCAGGCAGTAGCAGCACATTTTAGGAACATCATTGTTTATTCATTTGTTAATATTTATCATTTTCAAGAGAGAACACACAAAGGAGGGCGACTGGGCATAGAAAATTATCTAAATTTTTATTGTTTAAAAAAAAAAAAAAAAATTCCCTCGAGGCCAAGGGATGCTGGCGGCGCCCCTCCAGCAGATGGCGCTCTAGGCGACCGCCTATATCGCCTATGCCAAGAGCCGGCCCTGATTCCATATAAAACTAATAGTCCTCATTTCTTTACTTGGGTCATTACAAACAAAAATATAAATATATATATATGCTCCTTATTTGTTTATATGCGGCCAACAATAACAACCGAACGGTGCTTCGCGGCTGTCATCAATAAGAGGTGCCGTTGAGTAAATCTAACATACTCCTCCAGCTCTACATTTGACTCCACCCAGCTCAACGTTTGACTCCACCCAGCTCAACGTCCGTTGAGCTCCACCCCGAACTGCGGGCTGCAGCCAGGGGCTTCTCCCGAGCACTGGTCCCATACAGCAATAGCTGTAGGGCACTATTGTTATACTGTGGATTTTTTCTTCTTCCTCTTCCGGACGCAATTTCGTCCCGCTACTAGTCCTACAACTTGTTGCAGGACACATTATATATCAAAACGTGCGGTTTGATCGGGATCGGTGTGCTATGACTTTTCTCTACAAAATATGAATTTTTCGTGATGTAAGTCGCGAAAAACTGCCCAAAATTTTGCATTGAAATGAATGGGATGGCCGAAAAAAAATGAGCGAAAAAGAACAATAATTGGAGATTTTTAAACGTCTACTTCTCCGGCATAATTTCACCTAGAGACTCCATTTCAACTTTAAACAGTAGACACAAGTCTTGTGTATTGGTGTATTAATCCACGTTTCGATAGGTCATATAGTTTTTTATCAATCCCTGTTCAATGACTATGATAATTTTTGGAGAAATTCTGAGATTATAATGGGTGTGTATTGCACGGAATGTTCGTGTCACAATGTGTGATGTCATCGCTCAGAGTGTAGAGGGAGAGAAAAAATTGTCAAAAAATAAATTTGAAAACTGCGCTCCAGGCCGCAAATTCCATTCTACAGAAATAATTTATACATAGAAACGTAGGAAAATTTGTCTTCTCACTCACAATCCTCTGATAAAGCTGTCAGAGTTATAGTTTGGGCGTAGGACGCACAAATGCACCACCAACACGCACCAACAGCCTCATTGGCTCCCATATTAAAAACGCAGGAAGATTTCTGAAGAAGGGAGATGTAACTGCGATGTAGATCGCTCTAACAAAGCTATTTTTTCATTTTTCTGGAAAAAAAAAACATATGTAGACGTTGAGGAAGAACTCAGGACGCTCAAAGTGAAGTCGGATCAATGATAGGTATTATGGTTTTGCCAAAAATGCTTTCTGTTCGAGGCCAGAAAGTCTGTCCACCTCTGGCTGCTGTCACTCTTCCGGGACATTGGCAGGTGTCAGTTAATTCTGTTGATTGCTTTGATCTGATTGCCTTTGATCTTTGATGTGATTACAGTTACAGATACACACACAAACACGCGCGCACACACACACACACACAGGTAACTTTATGTGATTTTAATTACACACACACACACACACACAAACACACTTTTTGAGGTTAAAGGGCATAGTTCTCTGAAGAATCTCATCATAGTGTACACACACCGACAGTAGCCCCCGTGGCCCTTTCAGAATTTGCCCAGAGGAAATTTTCTAGTAATGTTTGATGTTTGTTTGTGACTAGTTTAGTTTTAATGTTATTTAATGTGTTAAAGTTCTTATTTATTATTGTTTTATGTATTTCTTGATTTACTTATTTAGGTTGGTTTTGTGATTTTATTGTTTTGGTTCTTTTTCTTTTCTTTTTTTTATTGTGTTTGTCAATTGGTGATTGTGTTTTGTTTAAATTAATAAAAAAAAATTGGTGTGTTTTGCTAAAAATAGCAAAATGATCTGCCAATGGAACAAGAAAATTTGGCTTGTCAAGACTTTCAAAATCTAATATCCTTCTCATTTTTTTTATGAAGCATTTCTACATATTTCTAGATCTTTTCCTGGATTTTCTAGATTTTTTCTAGGTCATCTTCTAGATTTTGCTAGATCCTTTTAAATTTTTTTTAAATTGATAATTTTTTTTAAATTGATATTCCTAGAATTTTTTCTAGATTTTTTTCCCCTATTTCTTCTGAGAGCTTTTCCAGATTCTAGATTGATTCTCTTTTAGATATTTCTTGATCCTTCTCTAGAATTTCTAAAGTATTTCTAGATCTTTTTCTAGATTTTCTAGGTTATTTTTCTAGAATCTGGAAATGCTTTAGAAAAATCTAGAGAAGGATCAAGAAAAATCTAGAAACATCTAGAAAAGATTTCGAAAAATTTAAATGATCTAGTATGCTCTTGTAAAAAGTAGAAAAAAATCCAGAAAAAGTTTTTTTTTAAATCTAGAAAATCCAGAAAAAGATCTAGAAATACTTTCGAAAATACTTAATAAAAATCTAGAAAATAATCAAGAAAAATCTAGAAAAACTCTAGATCTCTGGGTTTTTTCATTCTCACTCTAGATCCTTCTCTAAGTTTTTCTAAAGCTTTTCTAGATATTTCTAGACTTTTTTTCAATGTGTTTCCTAGTTATTCCTAGAGCTTTTCTTGATTATTTTCTAGATTTTTCTTGATCCTTCTCTAGATTTTTTGAAAGCATTTCTAGATATTTCTAGATCTTTTTCTGGATTTTCTAGATTTTTTTTCTAGAATCTAGAAATACTTTAGAAAAATCTAGCAATGTCTGTGTGTGTGTTGTGTTTTTGCCGTGTGCTTTTTCTATTATTTTGTTATGCTGGGCTTATACCAAACGATTTCCACAGTCCCAGACTAAAAACTGAAAGTCTTTAGTAAATCTAGGAGTTTTACTGGAATCACGGCGCTCCCGTCATCTCCATCGTTAAGTTTAAGGTAGTAATCTGCTCTGTTTCATATCAGTCTTTTCCTAGTCTTGGGTTTGGATCATATCATACGTGTTTGATATGATCGCAAGTCTCAGTGATGTAACACAATCAACAACCAATATATGAGCGGGGAAAAGGTCCCCGGTTCCAGACCAGCCAGTAAAACCACTTCCACAGGAAAAAGGAACATCACAATAATGGCCGCGTTTCCCAGATTCGCTCGTTCTTAAGGACTTAAGAAGGCTCTTAAGAAGGGTTCGGCTAAGAAGGAGCGCTAAGATAGGGGTGTTTCCCAGATGCGTTCTTAGCTGCCTTCTTAAGATCCCGCCAAAGAAGCTTCTTAAGAAGCTCTTAGTGGGAGCTGTCCACCGCCGTGGTGCTGAAATATAAATCAATCGATGCCAGGCAAATCGATCACCCACCACCTTATCAGCGCTTAAGTCACCCCACCTGTGCAATAAGGCTACGTGTGTGTGTGTGTGTGTGTGTGTGTGTGTGTGTGTGTGTGTGTGTGTGTGTGTGTGTGTGTGTGATCACAGCTAACAGGTGTATCCGAGTAGTAATCAAGCCATTAACGCATATATACCCCACTGTGGATACGCACACACATGAGAATGGAGAAAGCAGGCAGCAAACGCAGCAAGCGGTCACCCTCGTTTACTGCAGAGGAGATGGCCACATTAGTGGACGAGGTCTGGCAGCACCGCGAGGTGTTATTTGGGGGAACAAGGGGGAAAAAAGACATAACATTAAAAAACCGCATTTGGCAGGCAATAGCCCAGAAGATGTCCCCCTCTAGTCCCTGTGGCCTGCGAGACTGGTGTGCCGTGCGGAAGAAGTGGCAGGAGTTCCAGAGCCAAACAAAAAAAAAAGCGCACAGGTGAGGCGAGAGAGCATGGGCACGGGCGGTGGCGCACCTGGGGGTACAACCCTCACTCCCGACGAGGAAAAAGTCCTCTCCATTATTGGAAAGACGGCCTCTGAAGGCATTAGTGGGGGCATCGATATTCTGGGGGACGAAGGGCTCTCAGACAACAGCGAAGGCGAGGAGGAGGAGCCATCTGGGAGCGGAGCAGCGACCTGCACGTCCCCAGGAGAGGACAACCCCCTGCAACCGAGCCCTGTCCCCGCATGCCAACCAGCAGGGCCCGGTGTCCGCACACGGGGACGCCCCTCCATAACGACCTGCACCTGCAGCGAGACGCTGGTGCGTCTCGAGAGGGAGAAACTGGCGGTGCTGCGGGGGATAGAGGGCCAACTGGAGAGACAGACTGCCCTCCAAGAGGAGATGGTGCATCTCAAACGTCAGAAGTTGGAGCTGCACCGGAGACAGCTGACACTTGCCGAGGCGCAGTTCAACAGTCCCTCCATCTCGGTCCCAATAATTCTCCCCCAGGACGCAGGTAAGGGGCATTTCTATTTTTTTCCTCCGCATTGCACAATGTATCCCGTTCAATTTCACTAATCAACCTCTCTTCATGCAGGTGATGCAGACGCCCAGTAAAGACAGCGGTGCCATCGCTTTTTGTTTTGTGTTTTAAATAAACTACTTTTCCTTTTCAATCATGTGTTGTGTGGATAATTTTGTATTGAAAAAAGGGTGTCAAACCTAGCGAATAAAAATCCCAGGCAATTTGTATTGTGTCATTGATTTGAGTAGATTCATGACATGTGCGCCCTGACGCACGTGCTTATCCTATCACTACTTTCAGCACCGCTAATTCCCCACTTGTTACCTGGCCTCCTCTATCCAAAAGTTGGATTTCATGTATAAATTTGCATACTGTATGCAAGAATTATTCCTTTACGTCCTGTGCCAGACCTTAAACAGGTAAAGCACCCAAACATTGCAACAATAAATTGGTGTGCGGGACATTATCCGACACTAATTTATTATTTGGGTGTTTTACCCGCACATCTGTTTCACTTCCTAGCTTTCAAGCCCTATACATGATGGTTGATATAATATGGGTTGTATGATGGTAGTGGGTTTGATGATGGGAGTAGGGTGGTGCTGATATTTGTGTTTGGTGGTGACGGGGGTAGGGGCTGAGACTTCAAAAGAGATTCACAAGCTCCTCTCTAGTCTGGACACCAGCTTGGTGGAGTATTGCTCGGGCTTCGCGGGGGTTGAGGGCGTCGTCTTCCGATGTTTCCCCATCGTCATCCACAGGAGGCAGCTCATCTGCTCCAACGCGCACTGCTATGTTGTGAAGCATGGCGGTGACAACAATCACGCGGCAACATTTCACAGGTGACAAGCGCAGTCCCCCTGACGAACGATGGACACATCGGTAACGGGACTTCCACCTGCCAAACACCCGTTCAATGTGGGTCCTGGTGTGTGTGTGGGCCTCATTGAACCTCTCCTCCTGTGGTGTTGCTGGGTTGGTTACCGGTGTCACGAGGTAACTCCGGAGAGGGTAGCCACTGTCTCCGAGGAAGATGCTCCTGCCGAACTCTCCTCTGCCAGCCTTCTGCCCCACAGCTGAGTTGGCCCACACGAAGTGGCGAAGTGACGACGAAGTCGTGTGTGCCTCCTGGCCACCTGGCAACGATGTCGGTGATGAAGCCATCGTGGTCCACCACCACCTGAGTGTTGATGGCAGCGTAATGTTTCCTCCCAATCCAGCACGGATCCATCAGGGAGGGATTGTGGATTGGGATCAGTGTGCCATCCACGACACCAATCACCCGGGGGATCCCAGCCATGGCGTGAAATCCACGGTGGACCTCGTTCCGCGTGGTGGGCATCCTGATGTGTCTCCGGGCATGGCGCAGGAGGATCGGTGTCACGGCTGCCACACTCCGTGAAACCGATGCCTTGCTGAGGCCGCTGCCGTCCCCCACCACCTCCAGGAAGCTCCCCACTGCGTAAAAACGCAGCGCGGCCAGGAGCTGCACCTCCGAGCTGAGGGCAAAATTGCAGCGGGTTGCCCTCTGGATGTGTGGTGACACGAGCGTGACGAGGCGGTGGATCTCCTCACGAGGAAGCCGGTACTTGGACTGGACAGCCCGGTCCGACAGCACGTCGAGTGGGGAGAAGTGCTGACGCACATAAGCGTTTATATAAACCGTCTGGCTTCGCGCACGGCGACGCTGTTGGTTCGCAGCGAGAATATGCTGTATTGCAGCCATGGTGTCTCACACGCGTGGACTTCGGCAACGCCTTTATATAGACTTGCAGGTGGAGACCCTCTTGATGAGGTTCCAGCTGAGTTCAATTACACCTGTCAGTTTCCCTCATATCTGTGAAATACCACAGGGTTGTTGATGTTTTTATAGCTACTGTAAACTCATATGCAGATGCCGAATGTGTGTGAAAACGTAAGGAGTGATAGTAATGATGATTTATTTTATTTATGTAGCTACAGGAACACATGGGCAATTCTTTATTTTTATATCGTTATTTTTCTTCTTATGCTATTATTTTTCTTGCGTCAGTGTTCTGCAGCTATGAGCGCACATTCATCATTACGCAGGGTTTTAGTATTCCTTTGTGTCCGATATAACTTTCCCTGATGCGGCTGCACTGAGCGTTTGGTCGCTAAGAAGGCTGTTAAGAGTGGGTCAGGGCGATCTTAGACTTCCTTCTTAGTGAAAGATCTTCTTAAGCTAAGAACGAGTCTGGGAAACACTTCCTTCTTTCACAGCGCTCTTAAGAGCGTCCCTAAGACGCTCTTAGCGCTTAAGAGCTTCTTAAGCGCTAAGAGCGAATCTGGGAAACGCGGCCAATGATAGTAAGCTCAGTCCTAAATACAAATATAGTGATGTCATATATTTACGGTCACAAGCGGGATTTTGGGGGCGCTGTTTCTTAGTAAAGAGAACAGTAAGGAGACCCAGTAAAAATGTATAAATAAGGCCTATACATAAATAAGTAATAAATAATCGATAATTAATGTATGATTAACTAAATGAGAGTTGAAAGAGCTGATAAATATAAAAATTCAATTAAACACATCATTAAATAGGGTATAAATGTATATCATGAAAAACAGAAACCCCTTTTCAGCTTTGTGAGGGGCATTTTGTGGCGTCTATTCTTCTTTTTATTGTTTTTGTTTTTTTCAACACAAACCACTGCACACACTAGAGCAGCTGGAGCCAAAAGCTGCTTCTCCTCCATTTAGTCAATTTTTACTAAGAGCATGATGAGGGGAAAAAATGCATGGTAGGTAAAAAATGCTAAAAGAATCTAGTTGTAGAAAATAGTGACCCTGAAAGATTGACAGTCTTCGTAGAATCTCAGTGTGAGACTAGGCTGTGACTAAAAAATCTAAACACTTGTATTTAGATGTGAGCAGGTGTGAGCTGATAGTCTTCCAGGAGTCTTTTCCAAATCTTTTCAAAGTCTTCTGGTGTATAGTTAGCATTATCGATTTATTTGAGAGCACGTCACAAGTGAATGTTTAGACCTGCTGTGAACTAACTATTGACGATTACTGAAGAGAATGTATGGATATGTTGTTGTGTTAATAATGTTGTATTCCAGAGACACATTCTTTTGAATGTTTGTGGAGGTGTAATACTCTGTTGAAAATAAATTTGGCACACCCAGTATTGCTGGTGCACACCCAATGTCTTTTTTCTGGCTATGCCAGTGGACTATTGTGCAGCAATAATGCGTAAAGTTTTGGTCAGGTTTGAGTGTAGACACACACACACACACACACACTTGAAGGGCTAATTGATTAATGCTAAAAATGTGAGTAATGCATCAACTCTGTCAAAGCTATGACTAAGCCTGCAGGTTCAGAGCATAGATTGTATAAAGGTTCAGAGGTAGCCAGTCTTTGTGAAACCATCACTGAGATGGATGAGGTCTCTTAGTCACTCTGAGTTGATGTGCAGTACACAGTAGCCTTGACAGACCAAACATAATGTTATATTTGATATCCAGCTAACACTAAATGAGAAAAATGCATAGCAATATTACAAGCACAATTACTGAAGGCTGCAATAGCTAATTGTTTTATGCTGGTCTCAATCAGAGCTCCCTTCACTGCCTGGTTGAAAACGCTGCTGCACTCATTTTACTGGCATGAAGAGGTATGAACATATGACTCCTGTACTAACCATTCATCACTTTTAAAGCATTGAACGGATTTTCATTAAATTATATCAAGTGTTTATTGGCTCTGTTTGTGTCTGGGCATTCACTTAGATCTGTGGTGCTCTTCTGCTGGTTGTTCTGGTTACTGACCAAAGGTTACCGGGCCTTTGCTCTCAGATCCCCCAGCATATTAGCTATACCTGAATGTTTAATATACTGCTGCATTTTATCAGCCCTCTCTACCTTTTCATATTTCCATTGAAATTTATTTTTTCTACCCTATTGTTTCATGATCCCTGTGTTTGTATTTATCTATTGTGTTTTTTTACTTCATTTTCTGTTAAACACTTTGTAACTTTGTTCGGAAAATTGCTATATGAATAAAGTATTTAACTAAATGAATATTCATTCATTCATCCACCGCTTGTCCACACTCCGGTCGCAGGTGAGCAGACATGGGCAAGAGGCGGGGTACATTCTGGACAGGTCGCCAGACTATCACAGGGCTGACACATAGAGACAGATAATCACACTCTCATTCACACCTATGGACAATTTAGAGTAACCAATTAAACCTGAGCTGCATGTTTTTGGACTGTGGGAGGAAGCCGGAGAACCTTAGAACACGGGGAGAACATACAATCTCCACACAGGCTGGAGTCGAACCAGCAACCCTCGTGCTGGGAGGTAGGAGTGCTAACCACTACAACCGCAAATGGTGGTGATAAATCCCAGCTCCATTTAATACCCCTGTAATGTCCCATTATTAATGTCACATTAGCAACAGGCCCACTCCTGTGTTGATCCCCAACCCCACAAACTTTAGCTTAAAGGTCATGGTAAGACAGTGTTTTGTTAGTGGAACTGAAGAATAAGGGCTTCATCCAAGTGGAATAAAGTGACATTTACACATACGTTAACATGGTGTTTATTGTGCTGAAGCTAAGCTAGCTAACTCGCCGGCAAACTGACATCAACTGTACACCTCAAATGATTGTTTGGTTGCTTGTTCAGCTAGCTAAGTGTGTTCATGTGTGTCAATAAGATAGGAAAGAGGCTTTCGCTCACACTTATGTAAGTCTGTTGCTCTTGTGTTGTGTACAATGACTGTATAAAGGAGTAGACGTATACACTATTTGACTATTTCTTGATATTTAGGTAAGTGCTAGCGGTAATAGCTAGCTGTGTTAGCAAATTGTAAAAATAAACAGCCAACTCCTTAAATGTTTAATGATAACCTTCTTAAAATGTTTTCATGACAAAATTGTTTATGACATTCTTAAAACAATTTTAAAGTTTTTTTGTTTGCTTGTTTGTTTGTTTGTTTCCCAGAACGGTCTTGTGTAGCCCAATGTTGTAGCCCATTAATAAATAAAGTTTAATTACTACATGTTATTGTGAAATGTAATTTACACTGTATGTAGTACAGCTAGATGAATATCTGATTATGATATGCTTCTAATTATTGTTTCTTCCTACTCAGTTAAATAGATTATTGGTGCATTTGCTTGTATGCAGTCAAATGGAGTTATTGACGGGAGAGAGGATTGGGAGACAGCCAAAGTAGTTTGCTGAATCTGCCATGTAAATGAATAGCAATACACCAAGGGCAGACACATTGCTATTTTTCTACAAAAGTGAGGTGGAGACACCCTAAATGCACTTGTGCCATGCACTTTAGACAACTTGCTTTTGATCGTCTAAATAGGCCTCTTAATGTGTCATGTCAGCACTTTAAAAAATATAGCTAGATTAAAAGTCTCTTGTGTTAGTAAGACTTGGAGAAGCTTAGCTATGCCCTTGCTTTTATTGACTTGATTATTATATAAATAACAACCAGACAACTGCAGCTTATTGTAACATTATTATGCTAATTCACCTCTTAAATCCTTTGAATCAACTGTACTGTATGTTTTTTACTTTTTTTTTTAGTTTTAGTTGTTTGTTTAATGTCTTTAATGAATTTTCTGTTTTACGTGTGTATGTATGTTTATACTTATGTAAACCACTCAGAACTGCCATTGTGTCAGAAATGTGCTTTATAAATAAATTTGCCTTGCCATCCCCTGTTGGGCCATTTATTATTAATGAGAGGAACAACGGCCCAAACTATAAAAGAAAAAAAAGAAAAAGACATGAGTTGTCATAAATCACAAGTTTCCTTAAAGGAGCCATTATTCACAGAGCTATATTTCAGGCTTGCTGAACAAAATCAGCGCAATGAATGCAAGTCAGTGTTCTGCAAGGTGAGAAAAAAAAGCTTCCCGTCGCCAATTACACATCAAAGCTTAGATGCAACATTTCCCTCAACAAAAGAAGCTGTTTTGTGTCTCCCAATGTGATTTGCAGCATGTGAAAGTGCTAAAAAGGTTACCCAATAAAGCTCCAGGTTGTGTGTGTGTGTGTGTGTGTGTGTGTGTGTGTGTGTGTGTGTGTGAGTCGTGTGTGTCGTGACCTTACCATTACATTCCTTTGCCTGTACACCTATACACCTCACTCTAGTCTCTATAGCAACTAATGTCCTTTATCACAGCAGGGACTGTGGACCTCGGTTCTTTAAAGCCTCATCTGCAGAACATATACATACAACTCATCAACAAAACGTTTTGTTATACAGTGTCTATTCTATTGCATTGTTTTTATTTGTGCATCATCTGATTTAAAAAGCATTTCTAAGGTGATTTCTAAGGTTATTGGTGATTAGACATCTCTTCCTCCAGCACTACTTGTTCTCAGCACACTGCACTGTGCTGAAGGATTCTAATATTAATAGCTGTATGACATAATCCTGTCCACTCCTAATGCATGTCTGATGTCTCCTGTGCTTTTAGAGCCTGCTCTCTGTAGAGCCCACGACTGGAGGTGTTGCTTCAAACCGGCTCATCTTTGGAAAAATGGAGGGTACAGATGATGAAGACAAAGGAGGGAGCAAGAGTGAGGTGTAGTATAATCACTTAGGAAGGGATGATATTAAAATAAACCTATTTACAGGAATAGACTGGAAATGGTGGGATGATGGGGGAAATAATCAAATGCACTCCAAGTACAGCTTCTTATTTTCACCAAGCTCAATTCAAATAAAAGTGTAAAAGGCAGAAAACAGCAACGTGTTCTCATCAAAGTTTTTGGATTTTCTACGAAAACTTTTGCGGCACGATTTGTGTGATATCCAACGATATTTGACATGAAACGAGTACTGTTTTCATCAGCAAAACCGCAAAGGTTAGGAAAATAGAACAGAGTTAGGCATTGAAAATAATATATACACAGACACTGGTCACCTGTTTGAAAGGTTGAGGTTTGACCTATCTGCCGCCCTTCCTGCCGACCTGACAGCCAACTTATGTGGATTTTAACATTACGTTGCTTCATCACGAGTAAAGATTTGTTGGATGCATCCAAATTATGGTATCTTTTAGAAAGAAATCATATGAACCATTCCAGAGAACAGCCTACAACGCATCCTTACAAAGGGGGTTTATATAATTTCTGAAGAAGATGTTCTACCTTGCGATTCCGATAATAATAATAATAATAATAATAATAATAATAATAATAATAATAATGATGCATTTTATTTATAGCCGCCTTTCAGGACTCTCAAGGTTGCCTTACAATAAACAATTAAAATTGAAACAATAATAACTAGAACATTTCCTTTGGGGAAATTCTGAAAGGGCCACGGGGGCTACTGCCGGTGTTTCAAACTATGCCCTTTAACCTCAAAATGTGTGTGTGTGTGTGTGTGTGTGTGTGTGTGTGTGTGTGTGTGTGTGTAGCATAAAGTTACCTGTGTGTGTATAATTAAAATGACATAAAGTTACCTGTGTGTGTGTTTGAAGCATATGTATTCATGTGTGAGGAGTGTGCGTGCTTACGCGCATGTGTGTGTGTGTGTGTGTATCTGTAACTGTAATCACATCAAAGATCAAAGGCAATCAGATCAAAGCAATCAACAGAATTAACTGGCACCTGTTCCGGCTTAGTGACAGCAGAGGTGGACAGACTGAAATTTCTGGCATCGAAACAGAAAGCATTTTTGGCAAAACCATATTACCTATCATTGACCCAACTTCACTTTGAGCGTCCTGAGTTCTTCCTGAACGTCTACATATGTTGGGTTTTTTTTCAGAAAAATTAAAAAATAGCTTTGTTAGAGCGATCTATGTCTACTATAGAGCGATGATGTCACACACTGTGACACGAACATTCCGTGCAATACACACCCATTATAATCTCAGAATTTCTCCAAAAATGATCATGGTCATTGAACAGGGATTGATAAAAAACTATATGACCTATCAAAATGTGGATTAATACACCGATACACAAGACTTGTGTCTACTGTTTAAAGTTCAAATGGAGTCTCTAGGTGAAATTATGCTGGAGAAGTAGACGTTTAAAAATCTCCAATTATTGTTCTTTTTTGCTCATTTTTTTTCGACCGTCCCATTCATTTCAATGCAAAATTTTGGGCAGTTTTTAGCGACTGACGTCGCGAAAAATTTGTATTCTGTCGAGAAAAGTAATAGCACACCGATCCCGATCAAACCGCACGTTTTGATGTATAATTTGTCCTGCAACTCTTCAAGTTGTAGGACTAGTAGCGGGACGAAATTGTGTCCGGAAGAGGAAGAAGGAAGAAGGAAGAAGAAAAAATCCCTGGTCCCTACAGCTATTGCTGTATGGGACTAGCCTGGGTATACCCAGACTGCCTTGCGCGCTCGAATTTGATTTCGAACCTCCAGACGGTCTGGAAACGAGGCGATTATCTTAGCCCTGTTTTAGGGATCCAATCACAGAGCGGGGAGGGACGGTGAGACGATGACGCGTACTACTCGGCACTTGGAAGCTTTCCGGATCCAACATGGCTGCTGCGGACGCGAAACTCTCTTTAGCTGTAGATGGTGTTTTAAATTGTTTAGAGCGAAAGTTGAAAGGCGAAAGGTCTCTCGGCAGCTCCGCTGTCCCCCGGCTCGTAGCGAGATCACCGGTAGCGGGGCTATTAGCGCCGCACGGGCGGTTTCTGCGGCTCGTTGCGCCGAGCCGGTGAGACCGCCGGTCACCGCCGGTGATCTCGCTCCGAATCGGGGGACAGCGGAGCCCCCAGAGACCCGCAGCAGCTTGTTTATTGCCCATAAAATCAGTGGATGTGTGTGGCTGAATGACATGAGGGGGAATAAAGCGTGAAAATAAATAATCTTGCAGAAAGCGAGAACTGGAGAAGCAAAGCAGCAAACAACACTCTCTCACAGACACACACACAACAAACATCCATCTCTGTTGCTCTACTACGTCATCTGGTATAACTGATCTGATTGGCTAAGAGCTACCTACAGACGCTTTGATAGACATTCTAAGCGTCCAATAAACGGCTCCGGAGGATCGTAAACCACACCTCCTCTACGGAGAAATACATTGTAGGTGTCCAGACCTAATCTCCAATGAGATTTGGTCTGGTGTTAGCCAGGCTAGTATGGGACCAGTGCTCGGTGCGATTGCCCCATGGCCCCAATAAAACAGCAATGCCAGTAATAATAAACAACAATAAAACAATTACAAACTAGAAAATTTCTAAAGAAATTTTGATTGTGTGCTTGCCTCTGGACCGTCATTCTCGTGGCTTAAATCAGCAGTTAAACAGGGACTCTGTCCTGAGTTCACAGACAACTCAAACAAGTATCTAGGACAAAATGGTTCATTAGTTAATATGGGGGGCGTGGCTAATCAAAAGGGGCGGGGCTTTATGAAATATTGTTATGTAGAACTGGTGATGAACCATCATCATGCATGACAAGTTTGAGGCTGATTGGGCAATGTATGGTCAAGTCATAAGTTCTCATGTTTTATGAAAAAACGCCATCTCTGTTGAGTTAGAGCAGTATGGCGTCATATTTGAGTCAAAAGTCGCGCAAGCGGTAACACATCTGCACGCGCATTTATTTCGGGTCACGCGCGCAGATTTCAACTGCCACGCGCACTTGTTTGATCTTCGCGCACATATTCAGCAACCGAGTGAAGCAGATTCTCCCCCGTGCTCGCTCGCGGTGGAGCTCTGCTCGGGCGGAGCGAGGACTTTTTACACATTGGGGGCGGGGCCAAGGCTGACCCCAGGCCTCTTATGATTGGTCATTTTCCAGCCCTCGACGTGGGTGCCTTTTCAGTTTACTGCTGACAGCTCTAGCGGCGGCATCATGGGCGGCATCATCTACAACAACACTGTTGTTTCATGACGTTCACGACCGGGCTGTCTCTCTGAAGCAGAGGATGGCGGTCGTCTTAATTTATGTCAGTCTTCTCAGACAGCCCACAAACATTGGAAGACTTTCTGATCAGAGACTGGAGCGGTGGTCCGGAGAGAGGAGGATGTGGAGCCGGAGCTCGTCTGGGGGGCGGAGCTCGGCAGCACCTGGTGTCGTTGTGTCCTGAGTCTGAATCTGCTGTCAGGAGGCTGACCTGGACCATACCATGCGTCGCACATTTGGAGTACTGTGCCGGGAAGAGGACGTGCTGTCCCTGAAGGATGTCCGAGCGGAGACACCGGAGCGTCCTGTCAACAGCAGGTAACTAGGTCAAGCTAACTAACGTCAGTAATCGCCGGTGGTTTAACGTAAAATATAATAAATAAACGCTGTATAGTGAGACAGGAATATGATGGAGAAGATGCGAAAAATGTTTCCATTTTCAGTAGTTATCAGACGAAAACGTTTTAGTTTATGTCGCTCCATGCTAACGTAATAGCTAATTACTAGCTAACATTAGCGTTAGCTAACAATGACATCAAATGGCCAGCTAGGTTGAAAGAACACGTTTTCTTGTGGACGAAAGAGTGTGATGCACAACATGTCTGAGAAGTCTGGGTGACAACATGATGACACATTTGTTTATCTTGTATCGGCCACCACGTTATGAGGAGGGGAGGGGGCAGGAACATTTGTGGTAACAGCACCAGCTAACGTTAGGTACAGAGCACCATATACAGGGACTGTCACCCTATAAATGAACCTTATATTAGCTTGTTGCACAACTACACACAACTATTTTATGAATGTAATCATTTGAGACGGCATAACTAGCAGTTCTGGAGTTGATATGTATGAATACATGTGGTAAAACTAAATCTAACCAATACATATTTTTATCAGTCTCTTTAAGTTGACTGCATCCAGGCAGTTAACCCTTTGGGCCAGGGGGCATTTGGGGAAGAAGAACAGGATCCTGATTCCAGCCTGTCATCCACTCCATCAGAGCTGTTTCCCCCTGGTATATCATGGATTTGAGTATACTTATGATGATTTATGAATGTTGCATGAAATTGATTGGCATTCTGAGGGATGTTGAACATAATGATATTAATGTCACATTCTTTTAGAAGACAGGGTATTATTCTTCTGTGACTATCAAAAGTATCAATATGCAGTTACTTCTAACATTTATGGACAATCATGCACCTTACTATATTAGCAATAACCACTTGACTTCACTTATGTACAGTGTATAACATATTAACATCATGGTGCACTGTATACAGCACATAGTGTAGCATAGTTATGGTTATATCCCTGTATCCAGTTATTTTTCAAAACATTTTCCATTTGCTGTACTGTATAATGTTTTATTAATGGTTTGTATTCTGCTCTTCACTTTGTTTGTTTTTTTACTAAGTGATGTAAAAGTTGCTAGTAATAGTTATAGAAACTGATTATGATAGAATCTCAAATACAAAAGCTGGACTAGGCTCAAATACTGAAAATTCGCCATGTTGATTAATATAATATACTTGGTATACTGGCGCTACTATTGGTTCATGCTGTTGAGCTGTCAGAGTCAGAGCCAATCAGAGGCAGGATAGGGCGGGTCTTAACGGAAGACGGGGTTCAAGGGTCAAAGGAACCCATGTGATCTAAGGTCAGCCTCAAGTGGTTTTTTAGCTAGCTACTGTCAATACTTCTGTTGAGTAAAATATTTTTCCAGAACAGCGGTTGGGAATCACTGGATTGGAGCACAGTTATGGGGCGAATCTGATTGGCTCCTGTCCACTGGCGGGACTCGGCCTCTCTGGCTTTTCGTCTGAGGTAAGAAGACATGTTTTTATTTGCTGTATATTTCGCTAGCATACTACTGTTACAATTGTGCCTTACAATGTCAGGGTTTTCCCTGGGTTTTTAGAGGTCTTAGGGGGGTGGGCAGCTGAAGCAGTGGGGTTAGCGTTCTTCGGCCTTACATTTTTTTAAAAAGCTTTTTTTTACCAAAAACTGTGCAATTTCACATACTTTTGACCACTATCATTACTATAGGTAACTGAAAAACAGATTCAATTTGCTTTAGTTGTAATTTACACTTTATTTGCGCAATTCACAGCCCCCTTTTGAACATTTAATTCTTCTGGCTGAATTGGTCCTGTAGAACCGCCGAACAAACTTCTCCATGGCAGAAGTCCCTGGCTGGCAGGGTGGGGTGGGGGGGTGGGGTTAAATGAGAGCAAACACCTCACATAACATTTTTCACAGTCGGGAGATACCGTATTATAAAATCTTTGTTATCCAATACCGTGTCATTTTTAATTGCTGTCAACATGCTTTCCACTAGGACATGGAGCAGCCAGCCAGTGTTTTTTTCCATAAAAGCCCAAATTTGGTGGCCTCCCACAGATCTAATTCCACTATTCCATCATATACACTGAACTTAATCAATGCCTATTTTAAGATTGATTTTAAAGGAGAATAAGGGTTCTTATATATCTTATTTAAGACATCTTATTTTGAGTCTTTTTGTAAATGCTGTGGTCAGTTCTGTTAACACACTGCACTCTTCTTTTGAAAGCGGCATGTGTTTAGCGACAGGAAGTTATTCAAAACACTAAGTCACAATTTAGTGTGATTAAAACAACTTTAACTGTTAGCTAATGTTAGCTCGCGGCTAACGAACGGCATATGCAACAGTGTATTTTGACCTCTGACCGCCCGGTAGGGTGGCCATTTCCTTCACATCAAAAAGGAGGACACTTTGCGGACAAGCAAGCAGATATTTGTTTGGTATGATCCGGTTTTAAGCAGAGTTGTACTCCGATTAGCTCGATGCTTGTCAGTGCTAGCATGTCTCTCGATAGCTGCTTTGCCTTTGCTGCTTTGGTAGCAACTTTGCGTGAGCGCGTTGTGGCGAATCAACACATGGCTCATTTGAATATTCTAATGAGCCATGTGTTGATAGTTCACGACACGAAAATGGTGCGCCTGCAGCCGAAAGCCGGACGGATGGCCCCCCTACCCGTAGATATATACAAGAAAGGTGTTTATATATATATATATATATCTATGACCCTACCGCCCGGACAGGTTGATTGGATTTAGTTCAGCGCGCGCACACACGCAGGTGAGACACGGAGCGAGGCCGTGGCCCTACTACTCGCTATATAGACCGTGAACAAGCTTGAACGCTCCCTTTTACGTTGATGTCCTAAGAGGGTCAGACAGGATTTGATGCGCTCGTTGATGACTCAAAACAAGTTGAAAATAACTTTGTGTGTTGTTGTGCTCACACAGTGCGAGTATCATTAGTGGTGCATTGATATTAATGATCATGTGAAATTTCACAGCGGCGCACGTAATTCATTCATTCAGCAGCGGCGCACAGGTTTTTTTTTTAAACAGAAGGTGAAATGTCCGTACTATTTTTTCTCTTAGGCGGGAGGCAAAAATGCTTGGGCGCCGCGCCTAAGCCGTATAATGGCAGGGAAAACCCTGAATGTTAGCATTTTCATATTTGAACTTTTAAACTACCGTCGAAAATGTTGTGAAATGTAGTTGCAAGTTATTTGAGTTTCATTTGGACGATATTTGTCATTTTATTTTGCTAATTTATTCGCGGCTACTGGTCTGAGCTAGCGCTCTCTAGCGAGCTAGCTTTAGCATCATGTCGAAGCAATTTATAAATGGTCCGTCGAGGCAGAATATCTTCACAGTTACTCCATGTTACAGTTACCATGATGCTAACAGTTGTTATAACAGTAGATGTGTCTGGTGTTAGCAAACTATTGATTCTAAGAGTGCATTGCATAGTTTGACTGATTTGATGCTGCTGACAGACAGCCTATAATGCATTGTGGGTTGATAATCTAGGCCACAACAGTTTATGATTGCTGTGTTTTTGTCTTGTGTCTATCTGGGAAGGTGTCATTATGCTCATAATAATATAATAATGCTAAAAAATTGCTAGCTTATGCTATTTTCCTTGATTCATGTTGTCTAAATGCCATTTTTAATGTAGGGTTTGTGTACAATGTTGGCCTGAGTAATTTTTGTTTAACTGTGATATGTAGCTAATTGTATGTGGATTTTGATGGTAGCTTCTTGATAATAGTCCTGTTTTTTGTGAGGATGTTTTGGTATTCTTATGTAATAAGGTGTAATAGTAATACCAATGTCATACTCATCAATGGCTAAATTTGAACATTCGGTGTATTTGGATAATATTAAACTGAAACTCATGTCACTTGGTAATGAGAGGTTAAAAAGAAAAGATAATCTTGGGGATATACATTTAACCATGGAGTCAGGGCTGTAAAAATTTACTGTAATGATGAACTGGTAGTTTACTTCACCGTTTAAGATTTACATTGTGTCAATGTCAATGTTACTCACTACTGTTGGCAGACTATTACCCAAACTATTACCATTTCTTTTTTCCAATTTGTCATGTCAACTGGTACCTGAAGTATGTGCTCCTGTGACGAATATTGATGTACTCTTTGTGTGTGTGTGTGTGTGTGTGTGTGTGTGTGTGTGTGTGTGTGTGTGTGTGTGTGTGAGAGAGAGAGAGAGAGATTTATTGGAAGTTGAAAATGTAGGCTTAAACAGTTTTGGATTAATTCGTGTGTGTGTCCTCAAGTGGTGCTGTGAAGCATTTTCGTTGTAGGTTTTAATCCTGTTTTCTTCTGATATTAATACTGCAGTACTATTTTGATAATAGAGGTTATTATGTAATAAGGTGTATTTGTAATACCAGAGTCATAGCCATTAATGGCTTAAATTTAGTATAGGGTGCATTTGGGTACTATTACACTGAAAGCTTTTGAAAGTATTCGCCACTATTATCAGATTATTACCTAACTATTACTATGGTGTTACCGAGCTGTGGTGTCAATAGAATTATCAACCTATCCATACATATTCATCTTCTTTGCAAGCTTTAATCCTGTTTTTCACCTCACAAATTTACAGCTTGACCATTTATTTACTGGTGAGTGTTTGTCAAAGATTGTTATTAACATAAACTACTTTCATAAATTATTTATTATTTTTTTTAACCCTTGTGTGGTCCTCCCGTCGACTATATACCCATGGTCCTCAGGGGTCAAAAAGGATCCCATGACACAAGACTGCTTTTAGGACATATAGAAAAAAAATATTACCAACTTTTTTTTTTTTTAATCATTTTATCATTTAAGGCAACTCACACCCCAAAAATTGATTGATTGATATGTAATTTTCATAATTTTTTCTTCATTATTGGTCAATTTTAGTAAAATATTAAAAATTAGGCCCCATTTCAAGAGAGAAAAAAGTAAAAAAAAAAAAAAAGAATACTTTTTTCAATCGTAATAGTGGAAAAAAATCATTTTTGATTGGAATGTCAGGAGGTCATGTCAACTTTTAGTGAAACTTATGTTTTGATATTTGTATATTTAAATAAAATTGACCAATAATAATGAAAAAAAATGAAAATTAAATATAATTTTTTTTGGTCATAAGTTACCTTAAAAGGTGAAAAAAAAGTTGGTAATATTTTTTTCTACATTTCCTAAAACCAGTCTAATGTCACGAGGTCCTTTTTGACCCCTGAGGACCATGGGTGCTATAAAAATGTATAAAACACGTAAAAATGTATGAAGAAATTTAAAATTTATATTATCTGTAAGGATGCAGAGGGTCACATATGCTGAAAATGTTGCTATGTTTCTAGAGGTGCTATGTGTGTATTTAATTCAAATGATTATATTCAGCTTCATACTGATTTTTATGAATAAGTGATATATTAATTCAGTTATTTAAAACATTAATAACACATTATTGTTACATTGCTGCAATGCTCACGGTTGTCATCCTGTTCTAGATAAACACTACTTCACCTAAGAGACTTGAGTATCCAGTTCTTCGTTGACATTCAGCATTCAGTGGTTTGTCTTCACCTTCTCAGGTAAGCAATTTTTTAAAAATGCTTTTGTAATGTTGAGAAACACTGAAATTATTATTCATAAATAACTTTCAACCACTGTTCTGTGATGTCATGTATAGTGATAAATATATCTGAAGGAACGGTGTATTTGGGATAATCAATATTATTAGTATTATTCATGTATTTATTTATTTTTAAATCAGAGAATGGGGGGGAGGGGGGAATAGATTATTAGTACAAAAACTAGTAACTAGTAAAAAAAAAATGGTAACACTAATGTTCATTCATTAATTGACGCTTGGTCAAACTCTCATCTAATTAAGTATTGCTGTCTCATTAACATGTTGTATTTATTTATTTTGTAGGCTAAACCCTGAGAAACCATCACCATGTTGTTGTTTGTTGTATTTCACATTATGCAGATTTTTCAGCATGTGGTCCTCAATATATAGTATAGAAATCACTGCATTTTCTGACTTTTCCAGGTTTCCTGTGTCCAGCATCTTCAAGACAGACTAAGCTAACTTTTCATATTTTTTGCACATTTATATCTAGGTTAGGAGTAGGTTAGGTTTATAGTAGAGTATTTAGTTTGTATAGTTTAGCTTTTTATACTGGTCTAGGGACAGTTAAGTTAGCAAATTAATTTAGTTCAGATCCCTTACAGTTGCATATTATTGTTACAATTGTGTTACTTTGTGAGTTATTGTTGTACAGGCTATTGTATATTGCAGGACCAAGTGAGACGAGGAAGACCACTGCTTCCAAGATGCCGATCAGAAAGTGCGTTGGACAAGTCTCGACCTTGCAGATCCTGCCCCACTTAGCCCAACCACTTCCGACCATGGGGTACCTCAAAGACCTCGGTCAACCAGCCGGCTGTGGATGATGGATAACGCACCCACAACTCCTTCTCCAGCCTACAAGGTATGGGTTTGTTTTTTTCCCTATCCCAGTGGACACAGATTTGGCCTGATAATACAATCTGCTGTCTTAACTACTTCCTTTGAATAATAAAATATTAATTCACAATTGAGTATTTATAATGTATGAATAAATTTGGTATTGTGTGTCATCAGGTTCTGAAAATACAGACACCCCCACAGTCCAAGAACAGCTGGATGACCTCTGGACCCGTTCACCAGTTGAAAAGATAGGCTTTTTAAAAAATTCTTCAATTGTTAATTCTGCACAAAGTGATACACAAAACATTGTATGTATTCCATTTCAACAAACACAAACATGAAATGTATATTTAAATACATGACTTAATGCAAGTCAAAAGTAAACATTGCATGCAAGAGACCATCACCGGCGTCTCAGGGGAAAGCTATCTGTATACACAACTATCAATCTACTTGGTTGCTTCAAAATTTTACGATAGTTTTGCGAATCCTGACTGAGAGTTGCCGGTTCGCATGGTCTCGGAGGCAGTCGCCGGTTCGCATAGTCTCAGTAGCAGTCGCAGGTTCACATGGTCTCAGTAGCAGTCGCAGGTTCGCATGGTCTCAGTGGCAGTCGCAGGTTCGCATGGCCTCAGTGGCAGTCGCCGGTTCGCATGGTCTCAGTGGCGGTTAGGGTTAGGGTTAGCATGGTCTTAGCGGCAGAGTTACTGGTTCACATGGTCTCAGCGACAGAGTCACCGGTTCACATGGTCTCTCAGCGACAGAGTTACTGGTTCACATGGTCTCAGCGACAGAGTCACCGGTTCACATGGTCTCTCAGCGACAGAGTTGCCGGTTCGCATCGTCTCGGTGGCAGTCGCCAGTTCGCATGGTCTCAGTAGCAGTCGCAGGTTCGCATGGTCTCAGTGTTAGTCGCAGGTTCGCATGGCGTCAGTGGCAGTCGCCGGTTCGCATGGTCTCAGTGGCGGTTAGGGTTGGGGTTAGCATGGTCTTAGCGGCAGAGTTACTGGTTCACATGGTCTCAGCGGCACAGTTACTGGTTCACGTGGTCTCAGCGACAGAGTCACCGGTTCACATGGTCTCTCAGCGACAGAGTCGCCGGTTCGCATGGTCTCAGTAGCCATCGCCGGTTCGCATGGTCTCAGTAGCCATCGCCGGTTCGCATGGTCTCAGTGGCAGTCGCAGGTTCGCATGGCCTCAGTGGCAGTCGCCGGTTCACATGTTCTCAGTGGCGGTTAGGGTAAGCATGGTCTTAGTGGCAGAGTTACTGGTTCACATGGTCTCAGCGACAGAGTGATCGGTTCACATGGTCTCAGCGACAGAGTCACCGGTTCACATGGTCTCTCAGCGACAGAGTCATCGGTTCACATGGTCTCAGCGACAGAGTCGCCGGTTCGCATGGTCTCGGTCGCAGTTGCTGGTTCGCATGGTCTCAGTAGCAGTCGCAGGTTCGCATGGTCTCATTGGCAGTCGCAGGTTCGCATGGCCTCAGTGGCATTCACCGGTTCGCATGGTCTCAGTGGTGGTTAGGGTTAGGGTTAGCATGGTCTTAGTGGCAGAGTTACTGGTTCACATGGTCTCAGCGACAGAGTCATTGGTTCACATGGTCTCAGCGGCAGAGATACTGGTTCACATGGTCTCAGCGACAGAGTCACCGGTTCACATGGTCTCAGCGGCAGAGATACTGGTTCACATGGTCTCAGCGACAGAGTCACCGGTTCACATGGTCTCTCAGCGACCGAGTCGCCGGTTCGCATGGTCTCGGTGGCAGTCGCCGGTTCGCATGGTCTCGGTGGCAGTCGCCGGTTCGCATGGTCTCCGTAGCAGTCGCAGGTTCGCATGGTCTCAGTGGCAGTCGCAGGTTTGCGTGGTCTCAGTGGCAGTCGCAGGTTCGCATGGCCTCAGTGGCAGTCGCCGGTTCGCATGGTCTCAGTGGCGGTTAGGGTTCACATGGTCTCAGCGACAGAGTCGCCGGTTCGCATGGTCTCGGTCGCAGTCGCCGGTTCGCATGGTCTCAGTAGCAGTCGCAGGTTCGCATGGTCTCATTGGCAGTCGCAGGTTCGCATGGCCTCAGTGGCAGTCGCCGGTTCGCATGGTCTCAGTGGTGGTTAGGGTTAGGTTTAGCATGGTCTTAGTGGCAGAGTTGCTGGTTCACATGGTCTCAGCGACAGAGTCATTGGTTAACATGGTCTCAGCGGCAGAGATACTGGTTCACATGGTCTCAGCGACAGAGTCACCGGTTCACATGGTCTCTCAGCGACCGAGTCGCCGGTTCGCATGGTCTCGGTGGCAGTCGCCGGTTCGCATGGTCTCCGTAGCAGTCGCAGGTTCGCATGGTCTCAGTGGCAGTCGCAGGTTTGCGTGGTCTCAGTGGCAGTCGCAGGTTCGCATGGCCTCAGTGGCAGTCGCCGGTTCGCATGGTCTCAGTGGCGGTTAGGGTTAGCATGGTCTTAGCGACAGAGTCATCGGTTCACATGGTCTCAGCGGCAGAGTTACTGGTTCACATGGTCTCAGCGACAGAGTTACTGGTTCACATGGTCTCAGCGGCAGAGTTACTGGTTCACATGGTCTCAGCGGCAGAGTTACTGGTTCACATGGTCTCAGCGACAGAGTCATCGGTTCACATGGTCTCAGCGACAGAGTCGCCGGTTCGCATGGTCTTGGTCGCAGTCGCCGGTTCGCATGGTCTCAGTAGCAGTCGCAGGTTTGCATGGTCTCATTGGCAGTCGCAGGTTGGCATGGCCTCAGTGGCAGTCGCCGGTTCGCATGGTCTCAGTGGTGGTTAGGGTTAGGGTTAGCATGGTCTTAGTGGCAGAGTTACTGGTTCACATGGTCTCAGCGACAGAGTCATTGGTTCACATGGTCTCAGCGGCAGAGATACTGGTTCACATGGTCTCAGCGACAGAGTCACCGGTTCACATGGTCTCTCAGCGACCGAGTCGCCGGTTCGCATGGTCTCGGTGGCAGTCGCCGGTTCGCATAGTCTCAGTAGCAGTCGCAGGTTCACATGGTCTTAGTGGCAGTCGCAGGTTCACGTGGTCTCAGTGGCAGTCGCAGGTTCGCATGGCCTCAGTGGCAGTCGCCGGTTCGCATGGTCTCAGTGGCGGTTAGGGTTAGCATGGTCTTAGCGACAGAGTCAGCATTTCACATGGTCTCAGCGGCAGAGTTACTGGTTCACATGGTCTCAGCGGCAGAGTTACTGGTTCACATGGTCTCAGCGACAGAGTCACCGGTTCACATGGTCTCAGCGACAGAGTCACCGGTTCACATGGTCTCTCAGCGACAGAGTCGCCGGTTCACATGGTCTCGGTGGCAGTCACCGGTTCGCATGGTCTCAGTGGCAGTCGCCGGTTCGCATGGTCTCAGTGGCAGTCGCCGGTTCGCATGGTCTCAGTGGCAGTCGCCGGTTCGCATGGTCTCAGTGGCAGTCGGTGGTTCGCATGGTCTCAGCGGCAGTCGCAGGTTCGCATAGTCTCAGTGGCAGTCACCGGTTCACATGGTCCCAGCGGCAGAGTCATCGGTTTACATGGTCTCAGCGGCAGAGTTAGTGGTTCACATGGTCTCAGCGGCAGAGTTACTTGTTCACATGGTCTCAGCGACAGAGTCACCGGTTTGCATGGTCTCTCAGTGACAGAGTCGCCGGTTTGCATGGTCTCGGTGGCAGTCCCCGGTTCGCATGGTCTCGGTGGCAGTCGCCGGTTCGCATGGTCTCAGTAGCAGTCGCAGTTTCGCATGGTCTCAGTGGCAGTCGCAGGTTCGCATGGCCTCAGTGGCAGTCGCTGGTTCGCATGGTCTCAATGGCGGTTAGGGTTAGCATGGTCTTAGCGTCAGAGTTACTGGTTCACATGGTCTCAGCGACAGAGTCACCGGTTCACATGGTTTCTCAGCGACAGAGTCACCGGTTCGCATGGTCTCGGTGGCAGTCGCCGGTTCGCATGGTCTCAGCGACAGAGTCACCGGTTTGCATGGTCTCTCAGTGACAGAGTCGCCGGTTCGCATGGTCTCAGTGGCAGTCCCCGGTTCGCATGGTCTCGGTGGCAGTCGCCGGTTCGCATGGTCTCAGTAGCAGTCGCAGTTTCGCATGGTCTCAGTGGCATTTATCTTGTGTGGACTTAACCTAGCTCCTAGTCTCTGGTAATGTATTTTTGCTTTAAGGTTGTTTATTGTTTGCTTAAAGGTTGCTTAGTGTTGCTTAGTTTTTCTGCCTAAGTTTGTTTCTCTACTTGCTGGGCTTTCTGCTTTATTTGCTTGGTTTAAGTTTAAAAGTTAAGGTCAGTTTTCAGAGCCTTACTGTCTAGCTACTTTATCTGTTGATTGGCTATTAAGTGGCTTTTGTTTTCAAGTATCTGGGAGTGGCCAGCCCCTTTAAAAACTGTGAAATTTAGCTGGAATCTTTAGTGCATTTATCTTGTGTGGACTTAACCTAGCTCCTAGTCTCTGGTAATGTATTTTTGCTTTAAGATTGTTAATTGTTTTGCTTAAAGGTTGCTTAGTGTTGCTTAGTGTTTCTGCCTAAGTTTGTTTCTCTACTTGCTGGGCTTTCTGCTTTATTTGCTTGGTTTAAGTTTAAAAGTTAAGGTCAGTTTTCAGAGCCCTACTGTCTAGCTACTTTATCTGTTGATTGGCTATTAAGTGGCTTTTGTTTTCAAGTATCTGGGAGTGGCCAGCCCCTTTAAAAACTGTGAAATTTAGCTGGAATCTTTAGTGCATTTATCTTGTGTGGACTTAACCTAGCTCCTAGTCTCTGGTAATGTATTTTTGCTTTAAGATTGTTAATTGTTTTGCTTAAAGGTTGCTTAGTGTTGCTTAGTGTTTCTGCCTAAGTTTGTTTCTCTACTTGCTGGGCTTTCTGCTTTATTTGCTTGGTTTAAGTTTAAAAGTTAAGGTCAGTTTTCAGAGCCCTACTGTCTAGCTACTTTATCTGTTGATTGGCTATTAAGTGGCTTTTGTTTTCAAGTATCTGGGAGTGGCCAGCCCCTTTAAAAACTGTGAAATTTAGCTGGAATCTTTAGTGCATTTATCTTGTGTGGACTTAACCTAGCTCCTAGTCTCTGGTAATGTAATTTTGCTTTAAGATTGTGAGAAAAATTTTCAAACCAGCAGTTTGGGCACGTTGGGGCTGCTGGTGGCTTGGCCCCTTGCACCATCTTTGTACCTCCTGCCCTGACCATGACAACATACTCAATCCCAGTTCGAGTTTCAACTAGAAGATTCTTCAGACCTTGCACAACCTGTCGCACTTATCACAACCTTGTGCACCCCGCTCGCTCCAAGCACACTCAGTGCCTCGTCAAGGGTGGACTCTGGAACTGTCAGTCTGCATGTCGCAAGTCTGAGTTCATCTCTGGCTTTGCTGCTCAGCAATCACTGGACTTCCTTGCCCTCACTGAGACATGGTTAACACCAACCAACTCCTCCACTCCTGCAGCTCTTTCTGCTGCCTTCTCCTTCTCTCACACTCCTAGACACACTGGTAGGGGTGGAGGAACAGGTCTTCTTATCAACCGTGACTGGAAGTTCTCCCTCCATCCACTCCCACAGTTCTCTCCACGGTTCTTTGAATTCCACGCTGTCTCCATAACCTCTCCCTCACCAATAACCATTGTTGTTCTCTACCGCCCACCTGGTCCCCTTGGAGAATTTCTGGAGGAGCTTGACGTCCTACTGTCAAACTTCCCTGAAGATGGTCCACCACTTGTCCTTCTCGGGGACTTCAACATCCAGCCCGAGAAGTCAGCAGACCTACTACTTCTACTCTCCTCCTTCGCTCTCTTGCTCACTTCATCACCCCCTACTCACAAAGCTGGCAACCTCCTCGATCTCATTTTCACCAGGAATTGCTCGACTACCAATCTCTCTGTAACCCCACTTCATGTCTCTGACCACTACTTTGTCAAGTTCTCCCTCCCACTCTCCCGATCGGACGGTCTGTCCTCACCGACAGATACTGCACTGGTCCGCCGCAACATTCGCTCTCTCTCTCCTCCTGCTCTGGCCTCAACTGTTCTCTCATCCCTCCCCTCATCGGACTCATTCTCACTTCTGCAGCCCAACTCTGCAACTGACACTCTCCTTGCCACCCTCTCCTCCTCTCTTGACTCACTCTGTCCTCTCACTCCTCGGAAAGTGCGCAAGTCCTCCCCTGCCCCTTGGCTGTCGGACTCTGTGCGTGCCACCAGAGCTCCCCTACGGGCAGCAGAACGGAAGTGGCAGAAAACTAAACACCCTGAGGACCTACGCAACTACCAATCTCTTCTTACTGCCTTCTCATCTTTAATCTCAGCCGAAAAAAGCTCTTTCTATCAGACCAAAATCCAATCCTCATTCTCCAACCCCAAGAAGCTCTACTCCATCTTTACAAACCTCCTGGTCCCTCCAACTCCCCCTCCTACCTCCTCCCTCCTACCAACCCACTTTGTCAACCATTTCCTGAAGAAGATTGAGGACATACGCTCGTCATTTACCCATCCAGTCTCACAACCTGCCTCTCCTCCCTCCCCATCAGTGTCTCCCTCCCTCTCAGCATTCACTCCACTGTCTCCTCCTCAAATGCTCAGCCTTGTAACCTCTGCCCGTCCTACCACTTGTCAGCTGGATCCTATTCCCTCCCACCTGTTTCAGTCTATTGCTCCTGATCTCCTCCCGTTCCTCTCCCATCTTGTCAACACTTCCTTGACTACTGGCTGCTTTCCTAACTCTCTGAAGGAAGCAAGGGTGAATCCTCTCCTAAAGAGATCCACCCTCGACCCATCCTTAGTGGACAATTACAGACCCGTCTCTCTCTCCAAAACTGCCGTTCCTCTCCAAAACTCTGGAACGGGCTATCTTCAATCAGCTGTCCTCCTATCTGCATGGGAACAACCTCCTTGACCCTCACCAGTCTGGTTTCAAGAAGGGCCACTCAACAGAGACTGCCCTTCTCGCTGTGACTGAACAGCTTCACAAGGCGAAGGCGGCCTCTCTCTCATCTGTTGTGGTTCTACTGGACCTTTCTGCAGCTTTTGACACTGTGGATCACCAGATCCTCATCTCCACCCTTCACCACCTGGGAGTATCTGGCTCTGCCCTCTCTCTGCTCAAATCCTATCTCAAGGACCGCACCTTCCGCGTAACTTGGAGGGGTTCTGTTTCAGAACCCTGTCTACTCACCACTGGGGTCCCTCAAGGCTCGGTCCTTGGTCCGCTCCTCTTCTCGATTTACACCAACTCCCTTGGCTCCCTCATCCACTCGCATGGCTTCTCCTATCATAGCTATGCCGACGACACCCAGCTAATCTTCTCATTTCCCCAGTCTGAAACACGTGCAGCAGCACGTATCTCTGCATGTCTGGCCGACATCTCCCAGTGGATGTCCTCGCACCATCTCAAACTCAACCTGGGAAAGACTGAGCTACTTTACCTCCCAGGGAAGGGCTCTCCCACCACTGACTTCCACATCACTGTCCAGGACACAGTGGTTGCCTCCACAGAAACCGCCAAAAACCTTGGCGTAACTCTTGACAACCAACTGTCCCTCTCAACAAACATCACCGCCACTACCAGATCTTGCAGATTCTTGCTGCATAATATCAGGAGAATCCGCCCGTTTCTCACCCAGAAGGCAGCTCAGGTCCTGGTCCAGGCACTGGTCATCTCACGCCTGGACTACTGCAACTCCCTCATGGCAGGTCTGCCTGCCAAAGCCATCCGACCTCTACAACTCATCCAGAATGCAGCTGCTCGATTGGTCTTCAATCTTCCCAAATTTTCACACACAACACCTCTCCTCCGCTCCCTCCACTGGCTACCAGTGGCTGCGCGGATACGCTTCAAGACTCTAGCTCTGGCGTACTCTGCTGCTAACGGTTCAGGTCCTACTTACATCCAGGACCTTGTCAAACTCTACACCCCTGCCCGTCCTCTCCGCTCTGCATCAGCCAAACAGCTGGCGACTCCCACCTTGCGTGGGTCAACTCGCCTCAAAACCACTTCCAGACTGTTATCTGTCTTGGCTCCCAAATGGTGGAACGAGCTCCCCACCGACATCAGGACCTCAGACAGCCTGTACATCTTCCGCCGCAGGCTGAAGACCTATCTCTTCCAACAATACCTCGGTTAAGTCATGGTCACCTAACAGATATATATTTAAAAAAAAAAAAAAAAATTCTTCTTCTTTTCTCTTCTTTTCTTCTTTAACATATAGCACTCCTTAGCAATGACAGTTAGCTCTTAAAGTTGTGTACTTACTCGATTCCTATGGTCTATGTCTAGTACCATCAGGTTGAATGCACTTATTGTAAGTCGCTTTGGACAAAAGCGTCTGCTAAATGACATGTAATGTAATGTAATGTAATGGCAGTCGCAGGTTCGCATGGCCTCAGTGGTAGTCGCTGGTTCGCATGGTCTCAATGGCGGTTAGGGTTAGCATGGTCTTAGCGTCAGAGTTACTGGTTCACATGGTCTCAGCGACAGAGTCACCGGTTCACATGGTCTCAGTGGCAGAGTTACTGGTTCACATGGTCTCAGCGACAGAGTCACCGGTTCACATGGTTTCTCAGCGACAGAGTCACCGGTTCACATGGTCTCGGTGGCAGTCGCAGTTTCGCATGGTCTCAGTGGCAGTCGCAGGTTCGCATGGCCTCAGTGGCATTCGCTGGTTCACATGGTCTCAGTGGCGGTTAGGGTTAGCATGGTCTTAGCGTCAGAGTTACTGGTTCACATGGTCTCAGCGACAGAGTCACCGGTTCACATGGTCTCAGCGGCAGAGTTACTGGTTCACATGGTCTCAGCGACAGAGTCACCGGTTCACATGGTCTCAGCTCTGTGCTGAAATGATGCGCGGTGCTCCATCATCCGTCAAAAATAGAAGCTCTGCGCCGGTTCGCATGGTCTCAGCGACAGAGTCACCGGTTTGCATGATCTCTCAGTGACAGAGTCGCCGGTTCGCATGGTCTCAGTGGCAGTCCCCGGTTCGCATGGTCTCGGTGGCAGTCGCCGGTTCGCATGGTCTCAGTAGCAGTCGCAGTTTCGCATGGTCTCAGTGGCAGTCGCAGGTTCGCATGGCCTCAGTGGCAGTCGCTGGTTCGCATGGCCTCAATGGCGGTTAGGGTTAGCATGGTCTTAGCGTCAGAGTTACTGGTTCACATGGTCTCAGCGACAGAGTCACCGGTTCACATGGTCTCAGTGGCAGAGTTACTGGTTCACATGGTCTCAGCGACAGAGTCACCGGTTCACATGGTTTCTCAGCGACAGAGTCACCGGTTCACATGGTTTCTCAGCGACAGAGTCACCGGTTCACATGGTCTCGGTGGCAGTCGCCGGTTCGCATGGTCTCAGTGGCAGTCGCCGGTTCGCATGGTCTCAGTGGCAGTCGCCGGTTCGCATGGTCTCAGCGGCAGTCGCAGGTTCGCATAGTCTCAGTGGCAGTCACCGGTTCACATGGTCCCAGCGGCAGAGTCATCGGTTTACATGGTCTCAGCGGCAGAGTTACTGGTTCACATGGTCTCAGCGGCAGAGTTACTTGTTCACATGGTCTCAGCGACAGAGTCACCGGTTTGCATGGTCTCTCAGTGACAGAGTCACCGGTTCACATGGTTTCTCAGCGACAGAGTCACCGGTTCGCATGGTCTCGGTGGCAGTCGCCGGTTCGCATGGTCTCAGCGACAGAGTCACCGGTTTGCATGGTCTCTCAGTGACAGAGTCGCCGGTTCGCATGGTCTCAGTGGCAGTCCCCGGTTCGCATGGTCTCGGTGGCAGTCGCCGGTTCGCATGGTCTCAGTAGCAGTCGCAGTTTCGCATGGTCTCAGTGGCAGTCGCAGGTTCGCATGGCCTCAGTGGCAGTCGCTGGTTCGCATGGTCTCAATGGCGGATAGGGTTAGCATGGTCTTAGCGTCAGAGTTACTGGTTCACATGGTCTCAGCGACAGAGTCACCGGTTCACATGGTCTCAGTGGCAGAGTTACTGGTTCACATGGTCTCAGCGACAGAGTCACCGGTTCACATGGTTTCTCAGCGACAGAGTCACCGGTTCACATGGTTTCTCAGCGACAGAGTCACCGGTTCACATGGTTTCTCAGCGACAGAGTCACCGGTTCACATGGTCTCGGTGGCAGTCGCAGTTTCGCATGGTCTCAGTGGCAGTCGCAGGTTCGCATGGCCTCAGTGGCATTCGCTGGTTCACATGGTCTCAGTGGCGGTTAGGGTTAGCATGGTCTTAGCGTCAGAGTTACTGGTTCACATGGTCTCAGCGACAGAGTCACCGGTTCACATGGTCTCAGCGGCAGAGTTACTGGTTCACATGGTCTCAGCGACAGAGTCACCGGTTCACATGGTCTCAGCTCTGTGCTGAAATGATGCGCGGTGCTCCATCATCCGTCAAAAATAGAAGCTCTGCGCCGGTTCGCATGGTCTCAGCGACAGAGTCACCGGTTTGCATGGTCTCTCAGTGACAGAGTCGCCGGTTCGCATGGTCTCAGTGGCAGTCCCCGGTTCGCATGGTCTCGGTGGCAGTCGCCGGTTCGCATGGTCTCAGTAGCAGTCGCAGTTTCGCATGGTCTCAGTGGCAGTCGCAGGTTCGCATGGCCTCAGTGGCAGTCGCTGGTTCGCATGGTCTCAATGGCGGTTAGGGTTAGCATGGTCTTAGCGTCAGAGTTACTGGTTCACATGGTCTCAGCGACAGAGTCACCGGTTCACATGGTCTCAGTGGCAGAGTTACTGGTTCACATGGTCTCAGCGACAGAGTCACCGGTTCACATGGTTTCTCAGCGACAGAGTCACCGGTTCACATGGTTTCTCAGCGACAGAGTCACCGGTTCACATGGTCTCGGTGGCAGTCACCGGTTCACATGGTCTCGGTGGCAGTCGCCGGTTCGCATGGTCTCAGTGGCAGTCGCCGGTTCGCATGGTCTCAGTGGCAGTCGGTGGTTCGCATGGTCTCAGCGGCAGTCGCAGGTTCGCATAGTCTCAGTGGCAGTCACCGGTTCACATGGTCCCAGCGGCAGAGTCATCGGTTTACATGGTCTCAGCGGCAGAGTTACTGGTTCACATGGTCTCAGCGGCAGAGTTACTTGTTCACATGGTCTCAGCGACAGAGTCACCGGTTTGCTGGTCTCTCAGTGACAGAGTCGCCGGTTTGCATGGTCTCGGTGGCAGTCCCCGGTTCGCATGGTCTCGGTGGCAGTCGCCGGTTCGCATGGTCTCAGTAGCAGTCGCAGTTTCGCATGGTCTCAGTGGCAGTCGCAGGTTCGCATGGCCTCAGTGGCAGTCGCTGGTTCGCATGGTCTCAATGGCGGTTAGGGTTAGCATGGTCTTAGCGTCAGAGTTACTGGTTCACATGGTCTCAGCGACAGAGTCACCGGTTCACATGGTTTCTCAGCGACAGAGTCACCGGTTCGCATGGTCTTGGTGGCAGTCGCCGGTTCGCATGGTCTCAGCGACAGAGTCACCGGTTTGCATGGTCTCTCAGTGACAGAGTCGCCGGTTCGCATGGTCTCGGTGGCAGTCCCCGGTTCGCATGGTCTCGGTGGCAGTCGCCGGTTCGCATGGTCTCAGTAGCAGTCGCAGTTTCGCATGGTCTCAGTGGCAGTCACAGGTTCGCATGGCCTCAGTGGCAGTCGCTGGTTCGCATGGTCTCAATGGCGGTTAGGGTTAGCATGGTCTTAGCATCAGAGTTACTGGTTCACATGGTCTCAGCGACAGAGTCACCGGTTCACATGGTCTCAGCGGCAGAGTTACTGGTTCACATGGTCTCAGCGACAGAGTCACCGGTTCACATGGTCTCAGCGGCAGAGTTACTGGTTCACATGGTCTCAGCGACAGAGTCACCGGTTCACATGGTTTCTCAGCGACAGAGTCACCGGTTCGCATGGTCTCGGTGGCAGTCGCCGGTTCGCATGGTCTCAGTGGCAGTCGCCGGTTCGCATGGTCTCAGTATCGGTCGCAGGTTCGCATGGTCTCAGTGGCGGTCACCGGTTCACATAGTCTCAGCGGCAGAGTTACTGGTTCACATGGTCTCAGCGGCAGAGTTACTGGTTCTCATCGTCTCAGCGACAGAGTCACCGGTTTGCATGGTCTTTCAGTGACAGAGTCGCCAGTTCGCATGGTCTCGGTGGCAGTCCCCGGTTCGCATGGTCTCGGTGGCAGTCGCCGGTTCGCATGGTCTCAGTAGCAGTCGCAGTTTCGCATGGTCTCAGTGGCAGTCGCAGGTTCGCATGGCCTCAGTGGCATTCGCTGGTTCACATGGTCTCAGTGGCGGTTAGGGTTAGCATGGTCTTAGCGTCAGAGTTACTGGTTCACATGGTCTCAGCGACAGAGTCACCGGTTCACATGGTCTCAGCGGCCGAGTTACTGGTTCACATGGTCTCAGCGACAGAGTCACCGGTTCACATGGTCTCAGCTCTGTGCTGAAATGATGCGCGGTGCTCCATCATCCGTCAAAAATAGAAGCTCTGCGCAAGTTTTGCCAGGGCTGATGGATGGCGGTGCGACGACGGACTCACTACGCAGCTGATCTGGAGTTGGTGGAACCTCACACAGTGATTATAATGAATGCGTATTGGCTCTGCCGACGGATCTGCAGCCATTATGCATGCAGTGGAATTTAGGGGTAACAGGATGTAGTCTGGTACTCCCCATCAGGTTATAATTTTGTTGGTGAGTGACTTGGACACCCTCTCTTCTGTAAAGCTCAACCGAATGGGTGTAATAGTCCATAAATACAACAGAGTACACATTACCTCTGGAACTCTATGGGAAAGAGCCCATTAAATCCCAGGGTCTTTCTGAAGCTGCAATTTCCCTGCTTTTCTTAATTTGTATTATTAGCAGAGCTGAGCCCAATCAACACCTATATACCAAAGCACTATTTTATAGGTCTTGTATTTTTCGAAGATATCCTGATATTGAATTCTAAACATTCCAGGAAGGAGTTCTCAGAGACATCCTGGTATGTAGACTTGCTAGATGGTTTCATCTGAAGGAGTTCCAAGATGGCACAGCGGATGGCAGCTTCAAAACATGGATCACCTCTTTCTACAACGCTGGACTGTACTATGAGAGGGCACGAATATCAAGCCTTTGTGGGATCACTATGAACGCCCTAAGGCGAAAAGCTGGGACAGATCTTTCCTGCAATATAGCGGGACATTTGCAGGACGGCACTATGAAAGAGGCTTCTTTGCCTTCTGTGATATCTGACTTCCACCGATATCTGTAAGTAAATACCCCAATCCTCGCGTCTTTGCACTGGCTCCCTGTTAATTTTCGTATTGATGTTAAGATTTTGTTGTTTGTTTTTAAAGCTTTGAATGGACTGACCCCATAGTACATCAAGGACCTCATCCAAATCTTTACTCCAGCGCTCAAATTGAGGTCCGAGGGCCAGCTCCAGCCCGTGGTGCCTAGAGCGAGATTTAAAACCAGGGGGGACAGGGCTTTCTCTGTGGTGGGCCCCAGACTTTGGAATGCCCTCCCCCTCCATGTCCCAACAGCCCCCACGGTGGAGTGCTTTAAGTCTCGTCTTAAGACCCATTTTTATTCCCTGGCTTTTTAACTTTGCGTGAGTTTTGTGGTCCTCTGTGTCTTTTATTTCTTTGACTACTTCAAACTACGTCTTTTATATATTTTACTATCTGTTTGATTTTATTGTTTTATTTATAGCATCATTTTAGAGTAATACACTTATTATTTATTGCTGATTATTATATGGAAATGTTTGTTTTATTGTTGATTCTATGTACAGCACTTTGGAGATGTTTTTGTTGTTTAAATGTGCTATACAAATAAAGTGGATTGGATTGGATTGAAGTAAAATCATGTAGAGTGGTTGTCTTACTGCAGTAACCTCCTCATAGACACTGTGTAGCTTAAGGCTACAAGAAGTTATTTCTTCCTGCAGCCGGCGGATTATCTAAACCATGGGGGACAGAACCCAATGTATATCTTTAAGAGTTTTGAGTGATGCTGTTGTAGCCACTTCATAGTGTCTCTGAGCTGATCTCTAAGGTACTCTGTATTTTGGACCAAAAACTCCTTTGTATTCCGGTATCCATGTTCCTGACCGGCATTAATGTCATGTCTGATTTCCATCAGAGGTTGATTTAACTATGGTATATGTTCCTTTTCAATTTTCATGTCCCACACCATTACTTCTAGTTTGTGAACTGAATTTTGCAATTCTTCCAAGGAACAGGAGGTTACAACTGAGCAGTTGGAGAGTCACCATCACATAAATAAATATCAATTAGAGCCATTGTGTTTGAGCGAACCTCTCATTCCCGGGGTCTGAAGAATTCAATATGTTCTTGTGGCTACCACCACGGGGAGCCTGTTGTCCAGGGCAGCTATTCTCAAACTTGGGGTCCCGACCCCAATTGGGGTCGCGAGATGATTTCTGGGGGTCGCCCAATCATTTTGGAAGTCAGCTCTGTTTCCACTGTGTTTTTGGGTAATTTTGTCTTTTTTAGGTCATTTTGTGTCTTCTGGTCATTTTGTGTCTTTTTTTTGGGTCATTTTACGTCTTTTTTTGGTCATTTTTTGTCATTTTGTAGTCAATTTGAGTCCCTTTTTGCTTCATTTTATGTAATTTTTTGGTAATTTTATGTCTTTTTTTTTTAATATAATTTTGTGTCATTTTGAGGTCAATTTGATTCTTTTTTGGGTAATTTTGTGACAAATCCAAAAGTAGCAAGTTATTACTTTCCAAGGATTCTCTGGCTTGAAGCTGACTGTTACACACTCAGGAACTAAATTTATAGCAAAGGACTTAGATTAAAACTAACAATAAAATATAAAAAAATATATAAATACACAGACAGAGAGATGTTTTAGTTGTTCTCTGCATCATTATTTGTCCAAAATTTGTCGCATCAACTGAGTTTGTATGATCTGAACTGTGAGATTCTGTTCAGTGAGGGGGGGTCACAGACAACATGCATGTTAAATTTGGGGTCGCGACTCAAAAAGGTTGAGAACTACTGGTCCAGGGTATGGTAAATTACACAGCTATCTTTTTTTGCCGAGTATTTAAAGAACAAAATCAATGAATGCCAGATTCCTATTGGCTTAACAAGGGAGAGTTGACTGGGGTGTGGAGTTTGAACATTAAAATATAGACTCAAATAAAGCAGACAATTTTTATGGCAGATTGCCACATAACATGGGCTACTGCAAAAAAAAAGTGACCCAAATCTGTTTCATTTTTTTTGCTTAAATGTATCTGTTTTTGTTTTGTTTTGTACAGTATGCAGCACAGATCAGATGGAATCAAATTTTTTTTTCAAATCAGAACCGGGTCTCTTTGTGATCCTAAATCGGATATAGATCTGATATTTTCCAATGCAACCTCAGGCTGAACAGTCATGTCGCATTTCACAGTGGTCACAATTCAGGACTGTAAGTTCACACGCAGATATGAACCACATTTATAAAAAAATGTGAACACGGCTGTGAATGGCTGGCAGCTCAATCTTAAACAGTACAAGTTAACACTGGCGTGAGACAACAGAAAGTCTAAAGGCTGGTGTTGTGTCCTTACTGGTTTCCACAATAACTGGTTGCTGTAGGCTATGATCTGCGCATTTCCTGTTACGCATGAGCTGTCCGTTTTACTGAAACCACTTGCTGTTAATGTGAGAATTCTGTCCGATGCAGGCCTATGTTATGCTGTGCGTTGACACCTTATCTACCGTTGAATACTGTAAGAAATAAAGCACGAAAATAATAAAAATCAAAGTGCAATCAGCACTTGTAGGAAGGTGGGTGGCACTGCATTTCTGTGTCATGTGCTATAGTTGAGCCGCAAATATAACGACCACCCATGTCCGACTGGTCCCTCCTCCTACATCATCATAAACAACACAACGCAGAGTTCCAGGGTGTGGAGAGGCTCATCCCACATGGGCTGGGTTACAAATACAATTATACATTTATTTCCTTTCTTACATACATGTTTATATTTTTTTGTAACAAAATATGTTTTTGTCATACTTGGCTGGGTGGGCCAGTGAGTAAAATGGGCGGGCCCTTTGCTGGCTACATGTCTGGACTACATAAAATTATCTCGTTATCTCGAGAAAACAAATGAAATTAAGTCGTTATCATGAGAAAAAAATATATGAATGCATGGCCGTTCACCTAATAAGGTAAGATATCTATCTACCCACCCTAGAAGAAGCAGCAAAAACTATGTAAGACAACCTGTTATTGTCTAGGGCAGGGATTCCCAAAGTGTGGTGCATGCACCCCTGGGGGTGCGCGAGCTGCCGCTAGAGGGTGTGCGAGATGAAAAATGTAATGGCAGTCTGATAATAACACAATTACATTTTTTCCCCCCACACAATAAAGAAGTGTAAATTAACATTTCCTTTGTAAAATGTAAAATCAAAAACTAATATTAATTAATAAATAAATGCAGGCTATTCAAAATGCACTTCATCTTCAAATGAAGCGTAGAAGAAGTTATCTTCTTCCATTTTTCCAACCTGTGTTATGATTGATGATTATGATGATGATACGATTATGCTGTTTAGCTCCACGCTCATTTAAACTTGCTGCAATTTTTGTTCAACGCGGCTTAAAATATTATAACATTTTCCCCAACTTATGTGCTTTCTGCCTCTGATCCTGAGCCTGTCATCATCCTCTTTGCTCTTAAAAGTGTAAGCTTGCGCATAACTTTGTTGCATTATATTGAAACTGTGTTCAGGTTAATTCAAATGCGAGACCGCATTGTTGTGATGGTGATTATTTTATTATATGTGTTCTCATTTAAGCATGATTAAACATGCCACCTTTAATATGGCTATAAAAAAGCTTATTGCATTTTGTTTTTTTGAAGGTGTGGGGGATTGGGGGTGCGTCAACACGGTTGGGACATAGAAGGGCGTGCGCATCTAAAAACGTTTGGGAACCGCTGAGTTAGAGTAAACTGTTTTCAGTTAAGATGTCTGTGTTGGAGGAGGGGGGGGCTTTGGTAGTTAAGCAACCAGGTGGCCAGGTGGAGTAGACCAATCAGAGCAGAGCAATCAACTGAAATTAACTGACGGTGGAGACAGTTCCGCCACACTGAGCAGCCAGAGGTCGACAAACTGGAAATTCTGGCCTCGAACAGAAAGCATTTTTGGCAAAACCATAATACCTATCATTGATCCGACTTCACTTTAAGCGTCCTGAATTCTTCCTCAACGTCTACATATGTTTTTGTTTTTTTTAAGAAAAATTAAAAAATGGCTTTGTCAGAGCGATCTAAAAAAACTGTTAGATCTCCCTTTTTCAGAAATCTTCCTGCGTTTTTAATATGGGAGCGAATGAGGCAGTTTGTGCGTGTTGTTGCCGCATCTGTACGTCCTATGCCCAGACTATAACTCTGACAGCTTTACCAGAGGATTGCGAGTGAGAGGACAAATTTTCCTACGTTTCTATGTATAAATTATTTCTGTAGAGTGAAATTTGTAGCCTGGAGCGCAGTTTTCAAATGTGTTTTTTGACAATTCTTTCTCTCCCTCTACACTCTGCTTGATGACATCACCACTCTAGACTCTCCATAGGGTTACATTGGGGGGATTTTTTGTCGTGTTTTTGCCCCATAATTCGAAAACCGTTTGTCGAAACCCTTAGAAAAGTCATAGCACACTTGTCATGGGCGAGCCGGTCGGTTTGATACCGGCTCTGGGAGGAGTAGTCGACCGAAAAAACACCACGGAAGAAACGGAAGATTAAAAATATGAATAAGCCCACAGAATAACAATAAGTGTGCTTTTGCAAGCAAGCACACAAAATAATAAACATGAGCAATAATAAGAGATGCCTCGCTGCTAAGCCGTGGCACTATTTATGAATAAATTGGTGGTAGGCCAGTCTAAACAGGTGCGTTTTGAGATGTGACTTGAAGGTTGACAGTGTTGTTAGAGACCGGATGTACTGAGGGAGTTTGTTCCAGAGTCGAGGGGCAGAGCAGCTAAACGATCTTAGTCCAATTGTGGCTAAATGGGTGGAAGGGGTGAAGCAGAGGAGGTCCTGAGTGTACGGCAGGGTGTGTAGGTTTGAAGGAGCTCAGTGAGGTATGAGGGTGGAGGGCTTTGAATGTGAGGAGCAGGATCTTGAAGTCAATACGGAGGTGGATCGGGAGCCAATTAAGCTGTTTGAGGATGGGAGTGATGTGCTGTGTGGATTGACTTGTGGAAATGACGTGTGCGGCCAAATTTTGGACTAACTGCAGTTTATTGAGGGATTTCTGTGGCAAACCACAAGGGCATTGACCAGTATGGAGGTGCTATTATGGGAGAGAGATGGGCCAAGTCGGTTGATATTGCGAAGATGAAAGTACGCAAACTGGGTGATGTTATTGATATGGGCAGTGAAGGAGAGGGTGCTGTCCAGGATGACGCCCAGACTTTTGACCTAAGGGGAGGGATGGACAGGATGTTGGATTTAGATAATGTGGATTTAGTGCCAACTAAAAGGAGTTCTGTTTTATTTCCGTTGAGTTTGGGGGGAGATTGCAGGAGAGATAGAGCTGGGTGTCGTCTGCATAACAATGAAAATTGAGTCAGTGATTCCTGTCCTGAGTAAATAGAAAATGAAAAGAAGGGGGCCAAGGACAGATCCATGTGGTACACCACAAGTGACTGGGGAGGGTTGGGATTTGTGATTCTTGAGCTGTACCATCTGTGTGCAACCGGAGAGGTAGGAGGTGAACCAAGAGAGAGTGGTGAGAGTTAGACCAATGGAGTTTAGGCGGTTGAGGAGGATTCTATGGGATATTTACGGTGGCCCTGAAGTGCAAAACACACCAGCAATTCACACAACACGCCAGCAATTCACACAGCACGCCAGCAATTCACACAACACACCAGCAATTCACACAGCACGCCAGCAATTCACACAACACACCAGCAATTCACACAGCACGCCAGCATTTCACCACAACACGCCAGGATTTCACCAAAACGCGCCAGCATTTCACCACAGCACACCAGCAATTCATCAATCCGGAAAGGGTACGTACATATTGGACACTGATCCTCCTCCTGATTGGTTCCTGCCGTCATTCACTTCTCCATAGTAAAACCAGTCGCCCATGTAGTGCACCCGTATTGTGATATTTATGGTAAATTCATTGAGCCGGTCCAGAGCGAGCTGACATGAAGGATAAACACTTTACTGTCATTCTTTTTCACTTTGCAGCATAAAAACTCTTACCTGCAGAGAGGAGATGAAGTGTTAACTTTACATGGACACAGGGCCGGCTCTACCTAATTTAGTGCCCTAGGCGAGATTACTCTCCGGCGCCCCCCCCCCCCCGACACACACACACGATTAAATTACACCAGCCAAAAGAACAATCACAACAGTTTAATTTTAAGAACAGCAAACGTTCAAGTACTGAATGACAGCAGCCAAAAAAACCCTAACAGAACAGTTTAATTTTAAGAACAGCAAACGTTCAAGTACTGAATGACAGCAGCCAAAAAAACCCAAACAGAACAGTTTAATTTGACAGCAGCAAACTTTCAGGTAACTCTTTCCAGCGTGTCTTTCACTTCAACTAAAATTGTACACGTCTGGACTTCCTTGCAGCAAAAGCATCTATGGTATCATCAAATGACACCTGCCTAGACACTTCACGGTTGATGCTTATCAGTGCAAGTCCATTTAACCGATCTTGAGACATGGCGGATCTCAGGTAGGTTTTGATTAGCTTCAATTTGGAGAAGCTCCTCTCTGCAGCAGCCACTGTCACAGGAATGGTGACAGCAAATCTCAGTGCCACCAACATGTTAGGGTAAAAATCCTTCAGTTTCTTCTCCTGTAGGAAGCTGAGAAGTTCAAACGTTGTCATTTTTCCTTTTTCCATGTCTGGGAAACTCTGCAACTCCTGTGCCAGTTCCTTCCAGTCCAGGTCTGACTGTCCATTACAGGTTAGGGTGTTGCTCAGTGTTTCACAATGTCTTCTTAGTTCCTCATTGGGCAGGTCAGGGAAGTTGACAAGAACACCAAATGTCTTCTCAACTTCACCCAGTGCCTGAAATCGTTCCTGCAGTGAGACAATGGAGACATCCACCACCACATTGAAAAAGGAAACTTCCATTTTCTTTAGTGCGTCTGTCATTTCCTGGTCAGGAACCTCATAGGAGAACTGTCTCTTAGTTTTTCGTATTCTCTTCTGCTTAAGGACAGCCTCTACGTTCATCTTGTCACACATCTCCTTGGCACACGCTTGAGCTGAAGCAAATCCACTGTCTCTGTAGCCCACAAGGAAAGCTTCAGTTTTCCTTAGAAGATCAACTGCAACATCCATTTGCATTGTTTCTGACTGCAATAATTTGCTGACATGTTGAATGTTTGTCAGGATGTCATGCCAGACCACAGTACAGATTGAGAATCTGTAAGATCCAACCTCTTCAGCTAGTGATTGTGCCTCGATTTTCATAGTTGGGTCTGTGGTGTTGTCCCTCACCTCTATGAGTGCATCTCTGACTTCTGCAGCTTGGTATCTCACAGCCTCTACACTGTTGATTCGACTCTCCCATCTGGTATCTGACCAGGATTTCAGGGTTGTGGTCACATGTTTTTTTAAAATGGACCATCTCTGTGTGGAGGCAGAAAAAAGTGTGAACAGCTTCTGCAGGTAGCCAAAGTAGCAAGTGGCATCTGCAGAGCTTTTTGCTGCATCAGCCACCACCAGATTCACTGTGTGTGCTCCACATGGCACAAATAGAGCCCTTGGGTTTTTTTCAAGAAGCCTGGCCTGGACTCCTTTCTTCTTCCCTTTCATATTTGCTCCATTATCATAAGACTGCCCTCTACAGTCTTCAAATGGGATGCTGAGCTCTTCAAGTCTCTTGAGAATGAGGGTTGAAAGGCTTTCTCCTGTGGACTCGTCTGCCTCAAGGAACCCCATAAAATGCTCTTTTATGTGTGGGGTGTCCTCAACTGCAACATAACGAATGATGACAGATAGTTGCTCTTTATGGCTCAAATCAGGGGTGCAATCCAAAATTATTGAAAAGTATTTGTTCTGTCGAATTTCTTTGACCATTGCCTCAACAATCTTTCCACCAATGCAACTGATGAGCCATTTTGAATATTTTTCCCTAAGTAGGATGTATGGCTAACTTTAGTTTCCACGTCAGCAACATGCTGCTTCAGTACTGTGTCAAACTTGGCCATGAGCTCTACTTCTTTCAGGAAGTTTCCGTTATCTGGTTCATGAAGTCTTTCTGTGGTTCCCCTGAGAGCAATATTTCGCTCTGCCAGTGATTGTATGATGGCCACCAACCTGGTCAGGACTTCACGCCACTGCCTCCTTTCAGCTTCTATTAGTGCCAACTCAACTCTGTCTATTGTTTGGTCCTTGTCAAGACGAGTTTCAAGCTCCTTCCATGAGGTCATGTGTTTCCAATGTTCTGGACTGTTCTCATGAGTTTTTAGTACATCACTGCAATTTTTCCAGTCGTTTAGTCCATCACTGATTAGCTTATATGTTTTCTGTGAGAAGAGCTTGCAACAGAAGCAGTATAAACTGTTGTTTTTAATGGAATATACCATCCAACTTCTCTTGATCTTTTCTCCATTGATTAACTGTCTATGGAAGTAGTGGTGATGGCAACTTCTCCCATCTTCTTTTTTCGGGAATTCAAAGTCAGATTTTAGCTGATATGGCCCTCTGTGTACTAACTCTACCCTCACCTTATCAGACAGGGAAGGCCAGTCAGCAGGGTCTAATGGTGCTGCCCTGAGAGATTTTTCATGGACTTCAGGATGTGTTGACGGGCCTGGGGTGTCCTCAGGCTGTGGAACAGTACACGCTGTGCTTGTCCCTTCACCTGCAAGAAAATCAAACACACATGCAAATATAGATATTAATCCTTCAGTATTAGTAAAGTCACACAATGATTTACAAATTACAGGACATCAGGCAATAAATACATCTGAAGTATAAATTAGGAATAACAGTTGTATTGTTCAGTAATGTGACTGCAACATTTAATTACAGAACTCACCTGCTTCATGCTGACTTGCAGAGGTTGGTGGTGTGGTTGACGTGACGCTGCTGCTGCATGATGCCTGACTTGTAGCTGTATTTAAACAGAGTACATCCATACTGTCACACCACTGCATTAAGTTTGTTGTGTCAATCTATTTCACTTAATAAATCACTTAATTTTAATTGACTAAAAATTACATTTACTGGCATTACTAACAAGGTTGTACCATTCAGTAACAACAATAACAATAGTAGTGTGTCAGAGACCACAAACAATTGGATAAACTTACATGCTTCAGAGAGTGGTGTTTCTGTGGATGTGTGATCTGAAAGCCCCTCTCCAGAAGCTGTTTGAGGTGACTGTAAATATTTTCTGAGTACATCTAGACAGACAGTAAATGTATTACATTACAAGCAAAAACAAGTAATAAGAAGAAAAATTAAAAAAAATAATACTTTAATAAAATAATAATAACCTGCAGCTTGCATTTTCATCACCTGGCTACTGATTTTCAGCACAATATCAAACGTGATAAGACAGTAGGAGAACTAAGCACCAGCAGCAGCAACTGTGTCAGTCAAATTAATTTAGGCTACTACTCGACCAAACATAATGATGACGTGATGAAACTGAAATAAAATACCAAATCAGACGGGACATACAGGCAGAGATGATAACTGTGTAGAAAACTAATGAAAACTCATCACAAACATAAACAGCGCCGATGCACCGCGCATTTCACATTAAACACGATATAGCTAGCAAGCAGAAATATGTGCTAGCGAGCTAGCATAAATAAAACGTCTACACACAAAACGGCAGAATTTAAAAAAATGGTACAAGCTAATGTTACCTTTATATTGCAAATTCCTCTTCTCTTCCTCCTTTCTTCTCTTTCTGTTCTGCGCACCCGAGGGCTTGGACAGCCTTTTCATCACGTAACGTTAAATAGGTAACGAAACCACCACCTGTCTGTGACCTGACCTCTGATCCCTCTGACCCCACTGCGCACCCGTCATGTGATTCAGGCAGTAGCAGCACATTTTAGGAACATCATTGTTTATTCATTTGTTAATATTTATCATTTTCAAGAGAGAACACACAAAGGAGGGCGACTGGGCATAGAAAATAATCTAAATTTTTATTGTTTTAAAAAAAAAAAAAAAATTCCCTCGAGGCCAAGGGACGCTGGCGGCGCCCCTCCAGCAGATGGCGCTCTAGGCGACCGCCTATATCGCCTATGCCAAGAGCCGGCCCTGCATGGACACTCCACGTGATATAATCAAATTGCGTTGCACCGAAAATGTATTTGTATTGTCGGCGAAATTCACAATACAATGCCCTTGTATATTCATTCATTCAGCCTCTCTGCTTATCCGGACTCGGGCCGCGGGGGGCTGGAGCCGATCACAGCTGACGTTGGGGGAGAAGCGGGGTACACACTGAGCAGGAGCCGCTGAACTGGCGACCCTCTTGCTGTGAGGCAAGAGTGCTAACCACCACACCACCGTGTAGCCCAGTAAATATTACATTACATTAAAAAATAATCTGTTTCCAATCAATAATTCCAGTCTAATACCGGAGGACCTTGGGTCTTCTCACTCACAAACTCGCAGAACGTGTCTATGTGGAATATCAGAATAAAATGCCCTTTGATATTTACTGTACAGTAATTATCCAAGCGCATTTTATTATGAATTTCGCCGACACAACAAATACATTTTTGGCGCGTCGCAATTTGATTATATCACGTGGAGTGTCCATGTAAAGTTAACACTTCATCTCCTCTCTGCAGGTAAGAGTTTTATACTGCAAAGTGAAAAAGAATGACAGTAAAGTGTTTATCCTTCATGTCAGCTCGCTCTGGACCAGCTCAATGAATTTACCATAAATATCACGGGCGCACATGGGCGACTGGTTTTTACTATGGAGAAGTGAATGACGACAGGAACCAATCAGGAGGAGGATCAGTGTCCAATATGTACCTACCAATTGCTGGCGTGTTGTGTGAAATGCTGGCGTGTTGTGGTGAATTGCTGGCGTGCTGTGTGAATTGCTGGCGTGTTGTGGCGAATTGCTGGCGTGTTGTGTGAATTGCTGGTGTGTTGTGTTTCATTACTGTGATGAGGACGGAAACCAGATTGAAACTTTTCATTGAGGGAATTGTGGGTGAGATGTTTATGAACCTGTGCAGCAACAACTTTCTCTAGTTTTATATGACATTGATATATGAAATGAACCATTTTCATTTTATATGTTGATTACAAGCAGAAAAAGCTTCATCCCATAAAAAAAACTTTTTATTAATCCATTTTAGAATTTTAAACTGAAATGGGTATTCCATAGTTTAGTTAGGGTGGGTTAGGTTTAACAGGTTAGGCTTAAAAAACACTTCCAGAATAGAAGTTACAACAACAGGACACGATCATTGTTCTCCAGCTTGACAGGGTTTTAACCCATCCACCACACCTCCCACCCATCTGACAGCCAATCTATGTGGCTTTGAACGTTACATTGCTTTGTCACCAGTAAAAATGTTATGCCATGCATGGTAATGTCCTAGTGATTTTAGCAACACTGTGTGAAGAGTTTCAAAGAATGGTGTTTTGAACAAAACAAAAATATCCAGCCTCGTCGTATTGATGGAGAAATGCCTTGTTGATTTGGAAAATGGCAAGGTTCACATGAGGCAGGCTACAAGTATGCAAATAACAGGCCAGCACAATAGCGTAGTGATTAATGACTTTGGAATGTGCAGTATAGGTCATTTAATTTCAGCACCACAGACAGCTCTGGAAGCAGCAAAGCCCAACGCTGTTAATGTCAAATTTTCTATCTTTTTATTTTCCCCAAATTCAGCCTTGCAATGTGGCTTTTGTCACACCTTTGTTCACATGACACCTCCTTTTCAAACAAAAGTTTTTGCATGAATAATGTATAAAGAAAGGTGACATACTGTGTGATTACCAATCTTTTGGCCTGTTTCATTATTTACTGCCCCTGTGTCTGGCATAACTGATGATTGCATGGTAATATTCAGCTACAATAACGAATGATCCCATTGGTGAATTCTTTGTTTCTTTAAAAAACAGCAAATGACTCACGTCTGAAATAAGGTCCGTGTCTGCCATAAACAACTCTTATTTCCTGTCTGAGAGTGGTATTGTATTTCTGATTCGGGTTGAAATGCCCTGGGCACTAATTATTCTGGAGATAAGGAGCTTATGCATAAGTCTTTTTTTGCATGTGGCACCCCATTGCTCAAAGGTAATAGTGTACTTCTGAGAATTTAAGCCTTTTCTTTAAATATGATTTTTTTTTTAACCATTCTGCAGCTCAACAAGCTTTATATACCACATTGACATATTATTAAACTAGCAAACTGCCAGCAAGCAGTTGCTAATTTACACATCCAGTAGGCATGGCTTGATTAATATTCATATGGACTCATGTATCTTTCCACCTGATGAATATAAGTCCAATATTCACTCTGCTTTTAGGTCTTTTTTGTCTCAATCAACTCTAAAGAGAAATATCTTTAGCTGCTGAATCCTCAACTCAAACTGTGCTGGGCAGGCAGCACACAGTTGGTTGCTGTTGGAAACAAAGAAAATGAGAACTTTGAGACTGAGCCTTGATATTTAAGTTTGTGGGCGGTAAAACAAAACACTGCTGAAAGATGCTAAACTGGCTGAAACAAACAGTTGAGGGAACTGTAGAACCTGATGACAACTCTCAGTCAGAGAACTTCCACTTGAGAACTGTATCCGTGTTTCCATCAAGGTTGAAGCAAATTTTGAAGCGATCAACTGGTTTAGAGCAGGCGGCAATCTCCAAGGAGGCCAACCAGGAAGTGCATTAAGCCTGCAATTCACCGAAAATTCCAGTAGGGGGTGCTAAGTTTGGCTGCAAAAAAATCTGCCCATTCATTTCAGTGCAAAATTTGAAAACTTCTCACTTGATTTATTACCTCAGAACATTTTTTCAGGACATTATGGTTTCAATCGCTAGTAAAAAATCATCTTCAAGACAATTTGATGTCAATAGTTCTAATAATGGCCCCATTTAGAAGAAAATAGAAGATAATGAATCATATGATTTGGGGCGTGGCTACAGGTCACTGACAAGGCGAGCCGTCACCAGGAGAGAAGCAGAGCAATGCGTATCAACGGCAACGTGTCAATAAAGTTATATATAACATTATATAGATAGAAAAGAGGACGTTTACCAATTTGGTCTCATAACTTTGACCCTTTCACACTGTATTTTCACTCAATGACAGTTTATTTGAACGTTTTGTTCAGTAAAAATGTCTTGTTCAGCGTTTGGTTGGACTAACAGACACTCCAAGGAGTCGCTGCTCAGTTTTCTGAGGTAAGAAAGATACATTTTGTTTTTGTTTTTTTGCTAGCCAAAACTAACATCCCAGTTAATGCTCCAATTAATGCTAACATGAATTAGCAGTGGCTTCTCTCAGTCGGGTTGCCGGTGTAGAGAGGCTGTAGTCAGTGTCGTCAGATCCCTCGCGCTCCGCCACAGTCCAAATATGGTCTGCTCCACGTTGTATCGGAAACAAGATGGCGACGCGAGATGGCGACGCGAGATGGGGAGGAGTATAACGCTGAACTCGAGGCTTCCAACGGGCAGTCCACAAACCAATGGGTGACGCCACGGTGACTACGTCCATTATTTATATACAGTCTATGGTTTAGAGCGAATAAACAAAACTGCATAAACGTACTTTGGTCAGAAGATGGCAGTGTAATGTACTGCTGTAGGCTAATCCGTCAGTAAACAGTAGAAGGAGTAGAGATTGCGCGAGAGAGAAGAAACAACAACAAAATCTGACAACTTTTTTAAAATATTTTTTGGGTATTTTTCATGCTTTTATTGAAAGTGACAGATGGGGGTGACAGAGGGGAGGACATGCGGCAAAGGGAGCTCAGGCCGGATTCGAACCCGGCTCCGCCGCAGCAAGGACTCAGCCTTAATGGTAAGCGGTGTGAGCCACCGGGACGTAACCAGTGTGAGCCACCGGGACACCCCACAAAATCGGACAACTTTGACCATGAGAGAAAATGGGGAGAAGTCTTCAGGGAGTATATTCAATTGGGCAACTTCTAACTGTTCTTTCAAATCATCTCACCTTGACCAAGCAGAGTGGAAACAGCTGATCAGTCTGTTCACTACGTCAGAGCTTATTCAGAAAAATGTTTCTATCTCCCATTTAGGGAGGGCATTTAATATCTTTTTAGAAAAAGACAAAAACCACCTCAAGCAAGTGTAAAAACTTGTATGTCGAAAGTTTTATCAATTTTTGGCGTTTCCATCAAGCTTTTCTCATGTCATTCTTAAAACCATGCATGGAAATTTGTTCATGGGAACATGACTAGTGAGAATGAACCAAAACAGTAAAATTTGCAAGCTGGAAAACCAAAACAAAGCTGAAAGATGCTAAAAGCACTGAGCTATGGGGAACTGGGTTGAGTGATAAGTTGAGTGACTGCATCAAAACAAACAGAACCCTGTGGGGGCTGAGAGATCAAAGCTGTTCAAACTGGCCAGCTTATAGGCTTGTCCTCATCAACCCATCAGCTCAGATTTGCCAGCTCACTAACGACCTGCAGAAGTGGAGGAGAAAAAATCAACAGCAGACACATAGGAGGGTTCATCACCTGGAATAAGTGGTTTTCACATTTGCCAGCAAGAACTGTCAATAACAGGCTATGAGAGATGACAAGACGTGACAGGTTGAAAACATTCAGCATTCTTTTGGGAAGTCTACATTATTAACTCATATTTATTGGAGGCTTTATGAAAAGACAGGTGAGACAGTAGATGATATGTCTTGCATCGTAAACCTGTTTAGAAAAATAGGCTACATATTGATATGCTTGCATAAAATTGCTTAGAAAAGTTCTCTCTTTGAAGGATTAACCTAGTTGTAGTCTTGTTATGTTTGGTCCAATTACATCTTCACTAGCGGATGCAAATGTGGAGGAGACTAATTTGCTTTGAAATATAAAGGAATGGAAAGGGTAAAGTTACTGACAGTGGAAATGCTACAGTGCATTTCACTTGAATTAAACCTAATTAATTTCTATACCTGGGGTTGACTTGGCATTCACCTTGGCTTGCTGCACCAGGGAGCGTTCTGGTAATTAAATTTTTAAGAGTGGAACCACGGGAAGTCAGACGACCCACAGAGTGAGAGAGAGATGGATGAAGTGGAAGAGAGAGGGAGAGAACAGAGAAGGTCAGAGAGCATTTGTGAAACAATACTAGGAACAAGGCACTTTGGCACACAGCAGATATTGTACATGTAACCGTATTAAATGGGAAAGATAAGGTGAATTAGACTGAATCGGATGCGTAGAGAAGAGTATAGAGGGTAGAGTAAGTCTGTAGTGGACTGACCAACCAACAGATCAACATTTCTATCTCCAGATCCAGAAATATCTGTCTGATCTGCCCACAAAACCTAAACAATGATGCATTGGTATACAGATTCTTCCACATCCACTGGAGTCATATACTCATGCTTGTTTTATCTTTACTAGTTTCTTAATTTTCCCTCTTTCCTCCTGTACAATCCCATGTATCTCCTCCATCCTCCTACCATATCCATCTTGCCTTTAGCCCATCTATCTATGTCACTTTCCTTTGCTTGGTGCTGTTACACCTTACTGTGTCTATGATCTTTAACTCAGCCAGATTAATGTGCATAATTTGTCTGGATTGCTACACAAGGTATGATCAACATTTTAGCAGCAGGGTCCACTGCTGAATTGTTTACTCAATATGGATTAATAACACTGTCAAAACATGATGATTATATCATCGACATTCAGCTATTCAGTAAAAAAGTGCCAAGGTTCAAGGAGGGTGCTAGGTGTAGCAGGTGTCACTCATGTTGTGTTGATTTTTTAAAATTATTTTGTGGACACAACAACGACAGGATAGTTGTTTATTCTGCCAGCCCCTTCTCTTCACTCTTTGTTCTAAAGATCCCAAAACTAACAGAGCGAGTACAACGCGGAAAAATAACTTATGTCCACAACAGGAAAATCCATTTCTTCAACTTTTTACAAGGGCAAAATACTAACTTAAACGTATTAAATTTAATTACCTCTGCTTACAAAAAAATGATACAGAAGATATTTTCACAGCAAATTAGCATGACAGTCCTTTGTAAAAATATTTTATTTTTTACAAAGGACTGTGATGTTAATTAAACAGGAAGAACAGGAAAAATAAAATAAAAAACAGGAAGTCACCCCTCACAAATGCAAAATCCAACATGCTCAGTTTGCTCCTTCAAAAGTTCTCCACACTTTCCTAATTAAAATCAAAATAAAAGTTTATAATATAGTGTAACAGCATATCTCTGCTACATAAGCATTATGTCACCATACATCTGTCTAGATACTGTGAAACTTTGCCACCATGACCACGCCCAGCCCAATCAAAACTTCATTCATGTATACGTTATCCTTCCCCACTTATCTGATTTCAGGCCGTTTTGGGCTGGAGCCGATCCCAGCTGACATTGGGCAAGTACACCCTGGAAAGGTTGCCGTACTATCATAGCGCTGACACATAGAGACAGACAATCATTCACACTCTCACAGACTATTTTTGCTCCAAAGGGCAATGTAGAGTCACCACTTAAACCTAAGCTGCATGTTTTTGGACTGTGGGAGGAACTGGAGGACCCGGAGACAACCCAAGCTGACACGAGGAGAACATGCAAACTCCACAGAAAAGCCACGAGCTGGATTCAAACCTGTTGCTGTGAGGTAAGAGTGCTAACCAATACAACCACAAATGGTGGTGATAAATCCCAGCCCCATTTAATACCACTGCAATGCCCATTCCTTTGTTGATCCCCAACAACACAAACGTTAGCTTAAATGTCACACATTTGTCGGGTTTTGTCGCACATACATTTACATGGTGTTTTATTGTGTTGAAGCTAAGCTAGCTATCTGACCTGCAAACATGACATCAGCTGTGCACCTCAAATGTTTGTTGGTTGCTTGTTCAGCAAGCACATTGTGGTCATGTGTGTCAGTAAGAGAGGAAAGAGGCTTTAGCTAGTCCTTATGTAAGTCTGGCTCTTGGGCGTCCCGGTGGCACACACTGGTAGAGCGCATACAATGAAGGCCGATCCCTTCTTGCTGCGGCGAACCTGGGTTCGAATCGGGCCTGAGGTCCTTTTGCTGCATGTCTTCCCCTCTGTCTCCCCCTTTCTATCTGTCACTATCTAATAAAGCATTAAAATTTTCATGTTATAACGTGATATGTAGCGTTAATGATTAGCGGCTTATGTTAGCATGCTATCGATCGGCCACTAACGTTAGCACGCTATGATCATTTTAACATTGAAATTATTATTATCTTGTAATAATGTGATAATTTTACAAGCATGTCCAGGCATGTGCATCACTTTTAAGTGTCCTCTGGAAACACTTCTGTTGTGTTGTGGTCTTTGCAGCGCTTTTACTTATTGTGTTGTGTTGTGGTCTTTGCAGCGCATTTTCTAAACGATGCGTCTGTGTTTTAATTGATGAAGATGTTTTCTCAACTTGCCAGTGTTTTACTGCGGTGAAGTTAGTTTGACGTTGGATATTCGACAGACATTCGCTTACGGGTAAATCTCTGTTTTGCTACTGCAGTCTAGCCAACTGCGTTCATGCCAGCGGTCTCTTCTTTTTGCTTGGTCAAGTCAGCCGCTCCTACATTTCGAGTGCGCCCGTATTGCAAGTTAATCGGTAGAGACGGCGTTATCGCTGAGAAAGTACAGTGCGTAACAACTTCCGCTTTTCAAAATAAAGTGTTGAGAAATGAACAACAATAAAAATAAATGTCAGTGTGATCCAACACTGGTTATGAGAAATTACGCCATATGAAATGTGTTTTTTAAAAATAATATAGAATATGGACAATGTTAAACTGTGTCCCATTCAGCCAGTGTAGTGTACTATGAGCCAACACTGATTTTGGGTCATTAGGTCACATGACCTGGGAGCTATTGAAAATACATTTTTGACATTAAAAGATTAATATAAAATATGAAGAGTATTAAGCTGCAATAAAAAGAGGTGTGTCTCATGCTGCCAGTGGAGTACTATGATCCAACACTGATGTTTAGTCAATTGATGACATGACCTGGAATCTATTGAGCTAAAATGCTAATATTTAGATATAAAAATTAATAAAAAAAATATGAACAGATTTCAAATGTAAAAAGAAGAGGCGTGTCTCATTCTGCCAGTGGAGTACTATGTTCCAACACTGATGTTGAGTCATTAGGTCACATGACCTCGAATCTATTGAGCAAAAATACTAATATTTATATATAGAAATTAATATAAAATATGAATAGACTTAAAATATTAAAACATGTGGCCAGTGGAGTCCATCAGGGTGCTATTAAGTACGACCATCCTCATTGTGTATCCACCACATAGTCCAGGGGCCAGACCAGATTTTGGTACCACTCAAGGTGGCAAAATCTAGTAATATTTTTTGAAAAGGCACATGTCCATAGATGACATTTCGGTTTGAATGCGTAACTTAATGACAGTTATCAGCACATAAAGTTATACACCCCCTGCAATAAATATTCCTCTAAATGCAGGGGGCATATCCTGTTTTGTGCTCATTTGAAGATCTTTACTCATATGTTATGAGGGCATGTTTGCTGTACAATGCTAGCTTTCATTGAGACCTAGTTTTGTGCCCATCTTAAAAAAAAATAGAAAGGTCACAGGTCAAAGGTCAAACTGCCAGTTTGGACAGTTGCTGTTGGGGGTGCATCGGTGCATCACATCTAGCCTGTGAGGAGTATTGTGAGGTGAGTGGCCAACAGACACATTTTTCTTGACAAATGTTGATATATTAGTTATAAATTGCCTTTTGTCAATGTTTATCTGTTTTCAATACATACTGGGATTGCCTCCATCAGATATAATGCAATTTCTTTGCTTAGCTAAATGTTTGTTCTTTCTAGGTGGCTCAATATGTGGTAAATTGAATCCTAAAATGAGCCACTTACACAATTTACTTTTGATGTTTTCTCTTATTAAAATCATTAATATATGAACTTGTGAATATGTCGTCTACCTCTTAAAAGTTCCCTCCTAATTATGTAGCCCCAATATTTGTATGTACAGTATTGAAGCTTCAGTGCAGGACGCAGCGTCAGCTAAGCACACACATGCACACACACACACAGACACAGAGATTCTGTGCTGCTGTTTGATGTCAGGTGCAGGTGCTACGTTACCTGTCCACCACCCTACAACTTGACTCATTCACAGACAAAACACTAACACAGGCACGCAGGGACACACAGGCACACACACACACACACACAAACATTAGGGCAAAATACAAATATTTGTATGTACAGTATTGAAGCTTCAGTGCAGGACGCAGCGTCAGCTAAGCACACACATGCACAAACACACACACACACACACAGACACAGAGATTCTGTGCTGCTGTTTGATGTCAGGTGCAGGTGCTACGTTACCTGTCCACCACCCTACAACTTGACTCATTCACAGACAAAACACTAACACAGGCACACAGGGACACACAGGCACACACACACACACACACACACACACACACAAACATTAGGGCAATATCATTAAAAGGGAACACAGACACACAAATGCATGAAATCTGTACATCACAGCAGTGTTGAACTCATTAGATGTATTTATTGTGTTTGCAGGGGATGCACATCACAGAATAGAAAAGTATGGCAGAACAAAGTGAGACACAGCCAAAGTGTCCCGTGACAGAATGTGTCATACACTGTTCAAATGATAATTCAAAGCTTGTGCCCCCAGCTCCAATGGCTGTCAGAGCTCATGGCATGCAAGTGTGTAAAGACCTGTAGGCTTCCAGGCTGTTCCTGCCTCACCAACAACTTGAAGTGCACAGAAATGTGCATACTTCAAAAATGCACAAACCAGAGGGTGGAGGAGGATGAAAAAGTTACCTTCACCTTGGACTATGATGATGATGGTGATAATGATTAGGGCAAAACTAAATAAAAGCTCTTTGAGAAATACCAAAGAATTAGTAGTTATTGACAGTTCTCGCCTGGGCCCATGTTCCACTTTGAGACAGATATTCATCCCTCATAGTAGGATCTTATGGGAAGATTATACATTTCCTGAATTGTTACAGTCCTGTGAGTATTTTAGTTTTTGTTATTTGTGTCAGTGCTGTTACTACATTTCACAGTGCTATAAAAAAGGCAACAGTTTAGGCGAAAATAGTTTTAAAATAGTTGTTAAATAATTTGACCTTTGACCTGTGACCTTTATATTTTTTAGATAGGCACAAAACTAGGTCTAAATGAAAGCTAGCATTGCACACTTTAAAATGATATCAAACATGCCCTCATAACATATGAGTAAAGATCTTCAAATGAGCACAAAACAGGATATGCCCCCTGCGTTGTGCCCCTATGCTGATAACTGTCATAAAGCTACCACTTAGGATGGGCTATCATACCAAAATATTATCTATGGACATGTGCCTTTTCAAAAAATATTACTAGATTTTGCCACCTTGAGTGGTACCAAAATCTGTTCTGGCCCATAGACTATGTGGTGGATACACGATGAGGATGGTCGTACTTAATAGCACCCTGATGGACTCCACTGGCCACATGTTTTAATATTTTAAGTCTATTCATATTTTATATTAATTTCTATATATAAATATTAGCATTTTTGCTCAATAGATTCAAGGTCATGTGACCTAATGACTCAAAATCAGTGTTGGAACATAGTACTCCACTGGCAGAATGAGACACGCCTCTTCTTTTTACATTTGAAGTCTGTTCATATTTTTTAAATTAATTTTTATATCTAAATATTGGCATTTTAGCTCAATAGATTCCAGGTCATGTCATCAATTGACTAAACATCAGTGTTGGATCATAGTACTCCACTGGCAGCAAGAGACACACCTCTTTTTATTGCAGCTTAATGCTCTTCATATTTTATATTAATCTTTTAATGTCAAAAAATGTATTTTCAATAGCTCCCAGGTCATGTGACCTAATGACCCAAATCAGTGTTGGATCATAGTACACTACACTGGCTAAATGGGACACAGTTTAACATTGTCCATATTCTATATTCTTTTTTTAATGTAAAAAACACATTTCATATGACGTAATTTCTCATAACCAGTGTTGGATCACACTGACATCTATTTTTATTGTTGTTCACTTCTCAACATTTTATTTTGAAAAGCGGAAGTTGTTACACACTGTACTTTCTCAGCGATAACGCCGTCTCTACCGATTAACTTGCAATACGGGCGCACTCGAAATGTAGGAGCGGCTGACTTGACCAAGCAAAAAAAAGAGACCGCTGGCATGAACGCAGTTGGCTAGACTGCAGTAGCAAAACAGAGATTTACCCGTAAGCGAATGTCTGTCGAATATCCAACGTCAAACTAACTTCACCGCAGTAAAACACTGGCAAGTTGAGAAAACATCTTCATCAATTAAAACACAGACGCATCGTTTAGAAAATGCGCTGCATTACCCGTAAGCGAATGTCTGTCGAATATCCAACGTCCAACTTCACCGCGGTTGTGTACCGTGTATTTGCATGTGTTTTCTAATGTTGCAGCACTGTGAGCTCTCAGGGCCACCGTAGACGTGCCAACTCTTTGACTACTGTTTGGCATTTTGTCCATAACCATGTTGATTTTCAGGTAAATCCTAACGCTAATTAGCTTGCCGTGTTAGCAAGTTGTAAAAATGAACAGCCAACTCCTCAAATGTTTATTGATAACCTTCTTAAAGTGTTTTAGTAACAACATTCTTGAGAGCATTACGACATTCTTAAGGCAATTCATTTCAAATTTTTCTTCATTCTTTCATTCAATTTTGCTTGTTTGTTTCCCAGAACGTTCTTCTTTAAGGTGAGATAACAGTCTCCTTATTAAAATAATTCTAAAAACGTTTGGTGATAACCCTCATTAAATTTAAAAAAAATATTTTAACATTATTACAACTTCTAGGTAATGTTAGCAAATGTATTGGGGTTTGGGGAATGTTCCCTGTTAACTGGGGTGTCTTTTACTGAACGCTGAAAAATACATTATTATGTGACTAAAATGTTAACATTTACTTTCATGAACTGAAAACACACTGTGAAGAGGTTCAAGTTCAAGAAAACAGACAAATCCCCAAATCAGACAACACTGTAGTAGAGCCTTCTCTGTCACAAAGTGGCCACGCCCAAAAGTAAACCCTGCTTTATCGTCTATTTTACTCTATATGGGACCATAGTTTGGAAAAATGAACATCATGCTGTATTGAAGAAAACTTGAAACTAGCAACTGAGACTATTATCTCTCTCGGAAATGCATTTTCTCATCGATTTCTATACAATTGGACTTCTTTTTTTGCAACCAGTGGTTGGTTGTGGGCTGCTGGCCATTACAAAGAATGTAGGCTAAAAGCTTTGGCTTCACTTTTGTTTGTGTAGCTGCTGACAGAACGCTGACATTACTGCTTTGTGCAAGATTTGATTAACTGCATTGATATAAGGTGTCCATCTGCATAGAAGGGAACAGGAACTGTCGAATTAACACCCAAAAGGGGGTGCTATTATGAAAATATATATTTCTCATACATTTCTGTTTTTTTCTCACCTTATCCTTGGCTTCATCATAACAGTGAACAAATCTGCATTAGTACGTTTTAGATAAAAACATCCATATAAACAGCGAAATCATATCTTTCAACACCATGTTCATGTAGTAGTAAGCACCTCTTTCAAATTTCTGTTTTGTCAACTAAACCACCACCAAACCTCTGTATATTTACACTCCATTCTGTGCATATTTATTGTTAACTCTTGCTTGTTTTAAAAAATGCAGAAATTCCCAATTGTGACACTGAAAACCTCATTTAATTACTTGATGACCTCGATGAAAGACTTATGCCAGGTGAGAAAAGAGGTACATTTGTATTGTAAAGACTGTTGTATGATTTCTCCTTTTTGGTTTCTGTTTCTTGTTACAGGACGAGTAATTGAGTGTGAGTGACTGTGTCTTTTTTCCACTTTCTGTCCTCCACACCATTCAACCTCTACAGAGTCAGCTGGCATTAAAACCTCATCATCTGCCAGAAACAAAGACTGGCAGGAAAGGTCAGTGATGATGTCAGATTCCCAAGAAATCACTCACTCAAACAAACACACACACACACACACACACATCCAATTACATCCACACAAATACACTTTCATAAATGTAAACACATGTACTACCATGACCTCATCATAACAGTAAACACATTTGCAGTACAGTACATATTACATAAAAACATGCATAATCAAACTGAATGGCATCCATATAAACATAGGTTAAAAATGTACACACACACACACACACACACACACACTCACACAAACACGCACTCAAAGAAAAACAAACGGGAATACAGAAGTAAATATGAGCAAACATGGACACATATTGTATTCATGCTCATAGGTACAGACTCAAGTAGAAACCCTTCCATCCAACTGCACACACACACACACACACACACACACACAGAGAGAGAAAGCTCTTGGGATTATTGCTGTCAGTCCTGAAAGTGAACCCAATCGGATGTCTTGCTGAGACTCTATGGATATTTTATAGGTCTCTTCCACAAATTATAATGAATCTTTCATGAGGTTACATCTCATTGTGTGTGTGTGTGTGTGTGTGTGTGTGTGTGTGTGTGTGTGTGTAGTGTGCAGCATTACAAAGTTGTGGTTAAGAGTAATTTGATCAGATATAACAAGACAAAATCCTTAACTTACCTTACCTTTCAACAGGTACGTACTCTCTAAACACCAATGCTCTGTATTGGGGTAAATGAAATACAACCAGGGAACAGTCAAAATGCACAACTCCTCCACACTATAGGACCCCATATGTTGCTCTAATGCAATAGACGGGAGCATTTCTAAAATTATCCAAGATAGCATCCAACATCAAAATACTTAAATACATACATGGTGGTGTAGTGGTTAGCACTCTTGCCTCGCAGCAAAGAGGGTCACCGGTCGCCTCCAGAGGCAAGGCCAGAATCCTTCCTATCACCGCTATAACACACAAATGGAACAGCCTGCGTCATTGCATAATTGGACGTTCTGCTTAAATTCAGCGCTGCATTTTCAAAATCAGTTCACAACCTGGATGTGGATTTGGCATCAGCACATATTTGTGAAAATGGAAGAAGATCCTCTAAGGTTGAATCTCCACAATTTAGCAAGTAAAAGCCACAAAGTGGATTCAGCCTGAATATTTCACTGATCCTGATGGAAATGTGTTCTGTGATTTTTTAATTTTATTTTACAGTACAGTACAATTACAGTTATTTATAAATAACAATAACTGATGATAGCGGACTGTCAGTCTGTTAACACAATAAACAAATGTATAACTTTCTGAATGGCATAGCTATATATACTTTACACATAGTAAATCGTCATCTGACGACACTGGCATCTCTTTATGCATATGTTTTTGCTTGACTTTGAATACAAGTTTTGTAATAACATATAAGTTGTGATAACAAATATCCAGCATAAACTGAAAATACTATATTTAAATTCATATTGCGCCGCCAGTGTCGCTGTTTCTTTGCTCACCATTTCTAAATCTCCCGGTAGACAGCTGTGCGCAAGGCTTTATGGGTACTCGGGGCGCACGGAGGATACACACATGCATCCTTGGAATTTGGGCAAAAGAAGGACTCTGTCCTCCGGAGGATCCTGGACATTGGGACAGTCCTTTGGCGGATGTCAATGATGTAGTATCCTTCAAACTCAGCTGTTTGAATTTCCTTGACTTTGGGATACAGCCAGTGTGATTGTTTGTCTCTATGTGTCGTCCCTGTGATAGTCTGGCAATCTGTCCAGGTGTACCCCGGCTCTTGCCCAGTGTCAGCTGGGATAGGCTTGTAAAACCTGATAATGTAACAAATTCCCGATAATGTAATAACTCCGATAATGTAATAAAAATCTGCACTTGAGTCCATTGAAAATGTAATTAAAACTGATAATGTAATAACTTCCTGATAATGTAATTAAGTGCATTTCCCAATAATGTAATACACTTTTTACCAATAATATAATAAAGTATAACACCAAGCACATTTAGATTTCAAGAAGCTGTTGAATGCATTCGTGTGTCATGGATACTTTGTTTGTGAAAAACGGATGAACGGGTCAAATGTTAATAAACATTCAACTTTGACCTGTTGGTGGCGCTAGAGCTCTTGAGCTAGTGTTGCCTACACAGTATCACCACTTGAACCCAAGTAATGGGTGGTCTGCTGTTAAATTATTACAATATTGGGGAATTATTACATTATCAGGACTTGCAAAATGAAGGCTAACCTGATAATGTAATAACTTCCCATTAATGTTATACTTTATTACATTATTGGGAAATGCACTTTATTACATTATCAGGAAGTTTACATTTTCAATGGACTCAAGTGCAGATTTTTATAACATTATCGGGGTTATTACATTATCAGGAATTTATTACATTATCAGGTTCTACAAGGCTACAGCCCCCCACGACCTGAGTGTGTATAAGTGGTTAAGGATAATGAATGATGGTTTACCTTTTAAACATGCCATCAGCATTGTGATTCAGTCAAAGTTTTGGTTCTGTCAACAAAAGACCATGCTTAATGTAAGTGCAATAAGTACATGGTGAGTATTACAAAAGATAGCTTTAGGAGTAAGATAATGCACATAACTGCTGGAAGTGAGGTAATAACATTAGTGACGGAAAGCGTGATGCACTGAAGTAAACTTTGCTTAAAACACCATTATTTACATCTGTGTTTATTTGACACATCCACCACCACTTTTCCTCCCTCCCTAAGTGAACCTTGTCATTTGTTATGATCAGTATCCTTTGCTACAAGGCGCGTCATTACTGTTGCTTTGGTGTCCTTCATAATTACTACGCCAACGAGACGTTCTGCTAACTGCAAACATAAATATGGGTTGTAATACGCTGCTATACAAACAACTCATTGTGTTGTATTTTGAGGAGGATGATTCACATCTCAGGACACTGTGACCACATTTGTCTCGCAGCAGTGGCACTTTTTTACTCATTACATCAAGACCTGAAACAGCACTAACAGCAGGCAGCATTACAATATTTATCATGTATTTATTATGTATTTAGCATAAACCAAGATCCCATTTAAACACAAAGGTATTTGTAGTTTACTTGGGTATTTCCATATGTAACTTTGAATGATTACACATGTTAAAAAGCAGTGGATTAAGTAGTTAAATAAGCCCAACCTTGACGTCAATAATAAATGCATCAATATTAATAAACTAATAATATATTTGGAATATATAAAACAATCTGAGTGGGGAATACTTTTACTTTTGATACTTTAATTACACTTTGATGTTGATACTTTTGTACTTTTACTTACAATATGAATGCGGGACTTTTACTTGTAGTGTAGTCATTTCACAGTGTTGTCTTAGTACTTTACTTAACCCTCTTGTTGTGTTGTGGGTAAAATTGACCCATTTCAAAGTTTAAAAAAATAGTTTAAAGTATTTTTTTCATAAAAACAAAAAAATTAAAAATGTAAAACCATTGTATTTTATATGTAGATCTTTCCAATGTACATAAAAAAAAAGTTTTAAAATGCATTTTTTATGAAAAAACGAGTGAGTTATCCTTATTAAACCATGATCTGTGAGAGGTAAAGAACACAATTGCACTAACTACTGATTGAAATGGTTAGTAATAGAGTTATTAATGAAATAGAAACAATGTTTATTGGGATTGTTTAGTTTCTGACACTTTTGGATAATTAAACATGCCCCGGGTGAAATTTACCCAAGAATGATATTGCTGTTCCTGAGAAATTAACATAACAGGAAGGTTAAATAAGGGATGTGAATACTTCTTCCACCAGATATGGTGATATGTAGTAGTATTCTTCTTGTGATGTGGCTCCATCTAATGGAGAAACCTGGTAAAATGCACAGTCCTGGTGACAAAAGATAGGATACTAAAGATCACAACAGTAAATGTAAAATAATGGGGAATATTGTATGTTGCTTTGTCTTATCCTCTATTATCCTTGCCCTGTTCACATAAAGTTGCTTCTCTAAGCAAAGCTCTGTGTTTGATATGCACCAGATCTAGTACAGTGCTGAAAGCTGACAACCAGATGTTGTCTGTCATAACAAGAAAGCCCAGGAAACAGACCCAGGTGGCTCTAAAAAGAACCAGATGGAGATTAAAGCTGTCATCCAACAGCAGCAAACCAGGAATTATCTATAATGGCAGTGACAACTTTTTGGACCTAAATCAGTCAGAGTATCATCTGGATCACCACAAATGGTAATAAGGCCACAATCCACACTGCCAGAATCTTCAGACTTACATTCTATAGTCAAGTGTGTTCAGTTTCTATTTTAACATATCTCTATTGAGACTAGTTAAGCCTTCAGTCTCCCCACTCAAACTAATCGCTGCTTTGGGAGGCTATGGTGATATTAGATAATAACATGTCTTTCACAATATAGTCTAGAATTAGGAGCAAATAAAGTACAAGGCAGACATAAAATATTTGCTTTGTGGCGATATAATATCATGTCAAAATAAAGCCTATAATCCTGCCAGTGGAAACACCCTTTGTGTCTCGCAAGATAATCCAAATACTCGTCTTGTGAAGTTTTAGTGTGTTATAGGTAGGTTTTCGCATGTAAATATGACCAAGTGTGTGTGTGTAGTACTGATTCAGTTCTTGTATACAGCTTAGTTAACAACTTGTTGCTCTCTGTGTGAACTGAGGACGTGTCAGTGAGCCATCTGGAGAGTATTACAATACAAAAATGCAGGATCGAAAAGAAGGGCATGAACTGTATTGGTTAATTCTAGTGTTCTCTCTCTCTCTCTCTCTCTCTCTCTCTCTCTCTCTCTCTTTCTCTCTCTCTCTCTCTCTCTCTCTCTCTCTCTCTCTCTCTCTCTCTCTCTCTCTCACTCACTCTCTTTTGGCTTTCTTTCTCATACCTCAGCTCCAGAAAGGTGAAGAGAGAGACTGGGAGAGAGAGAGAGAGGGGCTGGGAGGGACTGTGGGTGAGGCGCACTTGGCTCCACTGGAGCAACAACTGTTTAGAGAAACAAGACAGAACATTCTGGAGCTGCAACTGTCACTGGACTGAAACGCTTACAGGAGAGAAAAAAGAAGAATATTCAGGCATTAAAGCACCATTAATGGTTTCTTTCAACTCAGTTTTTTAAACTGAGACTGAAGCCATATGGATTGATCCTTTTTTCCTTTGGCTGATTTTCAGTGTGGTTTGAGTGGGCTGTGCTCTGCAGGAGAACATACAGGAAACGCTCTCACCGACTTCTCACACACAGAGAAGCTGTTACTGCAGCAGCAGGAGTTTTAGCTGTGACTTGTCGACCGAAGTAATGATGTCAGGCAGAGTGGTTCCTTTCCTTCTCCTGTCTCTCTATGTGACTGTGGGTTCAGTCCTGGGCCAAGGTTCCTCTCAGGATACCTTTATAATCCAGTACCTGGAGAGGAGACTTTCTCAGATGGAGGTAGGTGTTTGCTGAACTTTTTGTGACATTAGGTGGCTGCAGCTGTCAGGAGACATCAGAGCACTATGAGCTCCATCCTCACAGTTAGAAACATCAGACCTTAAGATGAGTTACAGAATATGTTAACATGGACAGACAAATGGATGGATGGATGGATGGATGGATGGATAGATAGATAGATAGATAGATAGATAGATAGATAGATAGATAGATAGATAGATAGATAGATAGATAGATAGATAGATAGATAGATAGATAGATAGATAGATAGATAGATAGATAGATAGATAGATAGATAGATAGGGGGAAGAGAGAGGGAAAGAGAGAGGAAGATAGATACACTGCAAAAAGGGGGTGTATAATTATCTTGCTGCATGGACAGATAATTTCACTTGACAAGATTTCTAAATATTAAGAAAATTAATTAATTGTTAAATCTAGAAATAAGCATGCTGTACGCTTGAAATAAGAAATTAACTCTTATAACAAGAAATTATCTGTCTATGCAGCAAGATCATTTCCCTCAGATTTTGTGTTTTTATCTTGTTTTTAGATTTTTTTGGAGTGTAGAGAGGAAGAGAAATAGATAGATGGAGAGAGGAAAAGATAGAGAGAGAAAGAGAAAGTAGGAGATGGATGGATAGATGGATGGAGCTCCTGCATGTGTGTACTTTGACACTCTGGCAGAAAGCCCTGAAGGGTTAGAATTGGGCTAATTCTCCCAGTTATAAATTACTTTGAACCAGGGGATTGCCATACGCGTCTCATGTGAAAGTTATTTTTCATTACCTACACCCCTTTAACTCATGTAATGTAATAAATTATAAGCAAGTTACGTAATGTTACGTTACAATCATACTTACCAAAGCAAAATCTTAAACCATGATCTTCTTCCAAACCAAGTAGTTGTGGTGCCTCAGGCTAAGACTGAACTTTGTAAAACACTTTGTGTAACTTGTCTGTTCAACAAGAATTAACTGGGACCCTACAGTAACCAGTGGTGGACTGTAACTCAGTCCATTTACTTAAGTACTGTACTTAAGTACACTTTTGACACATTTGTACTTTAGTTGTACACCATATTCTTCTTCACCATTACATTTAGTGAGACTAATAACAATATATTATTTTACAGATTTTAGATTATGACTACACAATAACAATTTTTCTGTGTCAATGACATCAGGAGCGTCTGAATCAATGCGAGCAAAAGACAGTGACTGTCACCCAGAAGACCTATGACATTTCCTCTGAAGTCAGAGGTTATGTGTCCACTCTAAATGCTCTGAGGTAAGTCTATCTGAAAATCTACTGCCTTAATGAACTAGAGTAGTTACGTACTTTACGTAGGTTGGTGAGAACTGTGAGAATTAAACTGTTCTGCTCTGTAGATCAGAGGTGAAGAACCAGGTGGACAGTGTGTCTTCACGTGTAGAGCGGGTGGAGAGAGAGTTGGAGTATCTTGAAAACAAGATCCCCACCCAGACTGACATCGAGATGGAAGAGGCACTGCTGGAACAACAGATAAAGGCTGCTGAGCTGGACCTGCTCAAAAACAAAGCCAAGATCCTAGTGGACAATGGTAGGAAGTGGGCTGGTACAGTGTGTGTGTGTGTGTGTGTGTGTGTGTGTGTGTGTGTGTGTGTGTGTGTATTTGGATGGCAGGGTGGTTACCAAATGTTATGTTACCTGCTAATGCTAACAGTAGCTAGCATGGTTTGCAAGTTGTTTCCGTATGCCATGAAAACTGTGATATTAATTGGACTGCTAATTTTGGCTATGACTCAGTTGGTAGAGTGGTCACCCACTGATCGGGGGGTTGGTGGTTCGCTCCCTTACAATGGCAGCCTACATGTCGAAGTATCCTTGGGCAAGATACTGAACCCCAAATGGCTCCCGATGCTGCGTCCAACGGTGTGTGAATGAATTCCCAATGGTGGCAGTTGGCACCGTTTAGGGTAGCCTCGACCACCAGTATGAATGTGAGTGTGACCGGGTGAATGTCCACAGTCTGTAGTGTGAAGCGCTTTGGATAAAAGCGCTATATAAGTGCTTACCATTTACCAAAACATATTAGGCATGTTTCCATTGAGCACTTTTTGAGTATTTTTTGGAAAGCGCCCACTAGTTAGTTCCCCTCAGCCTCTGTTCCCATACAGGTACTTTTGTAGCGGCTAACCAACGGAGTTCAAATGTGATGTAAATAGTTCTGCGAGACTTACGTGATTATTCACTGACAATTTTGACCGTGACGTCAGTGACGCAACGCTGAAAACAGGCAGACACGGCAAGTCCAAACAGTCGAGACATTCTTTTTCCTTTATATCATCTTCTCTCTTTTTTGGTTTCTCGTTCTCAATTCTCTTGTCTCAGTCTGCTCTGCTTATTTCTTTTAACAATGGCGCTGTTATGTTGTGGTTGTGTCGAGTTCTACTCACGTCATATCCCGTCTAAACCATATCCAATCAGCATTGATTAGTTAGTAGCGGCTCAGAAAAGTACCTACCCGAGGCAGGTACTGTCTGAGCCGCTATGTGAGCCGCTAACCGGTGAAGTTGGGCGGATCCTCTCTCCCAAGCAACACCCATAGCAACTCACTAGAGGGAAAAGTACCTAATGGAAACGTGCCCTAATGTATATAACAGGAAAAATAAACAGTGTCTTTTAGTACAAATGATGGCCAAACAAGTAATTTAAGCAACCAAAATGTTACAATTAATGAACAATAGACATAAGACCATAGATATTCATTACCAAGTTGCAATCCTGACACTGTCACTGTGGCAGCGACTTGTCAATCACAAGTTCGCCATTCCTTAAAGCATACCCTTCGCTTTATCACCTATTTTCCTCTTAATGGGACCATCATTATACAAAATTACTATCATACTATATTGAAGAAGACTTAAATTGAGACCATGAACTCATTAGAAAAATGTTTACTGAAGTAATAAACCAAATGAGAAGAAGGGTAATTTCTCATAGATGTCTATACAATCTCATTAGACTATACAATCAGACTTATTTTTGCAACTTATGGAGTCTGTGTTGCCCCCCAGTGGCCATTGAAAGCATTTCTGCACTTTCATACAGTCCATGAGTGGCACTGACAAAGATTACAACCTTTATCTGTTGAGTCTGTTAAGTCAGTAGAAGCAAAGAGATAAAAGAAAAGAACAATTACAAAGTGTACTGAACGGGACATTGTGATACACTTCATTCAGTCTTCTCTCCAATGCCACAGACTGCAGCACAGCCCTGAGTCAAATCAAGTCTCTCAAGATTGTGAAGAGGGCAGGAGACGCCTACGGTTCCTGGTTCAAGGACCCCTCGGAAGGATCAGCAAAGGTCTGGTCTTTTCAAAGATGACATAACTACAATAATAAAAGACTGTTTACAGTTGGAGGGACAGCTGGGCAGCAGACTGTGCTTATCTTTCTCTGGGTGGGGCTGCTGGATCTAATTTAATTGTACTGTTCTGGGGTAATGCACCCAATGACATTCATCAGCAAGGAAAAAAATGTTTTTTAAAAAAAGGGAAAAAAGGGCAAGTTGCCAACAGCATGAATACCACAGATCAATATCATTATACAGTCGTGGAAAAAAATATTAGACCAGCCTTGTTTTCTTCAATTTCTAGTTCATTTTAATGCCTGGTACTGGTATTTGTACCTGGTATTTATTTAAGAGCTGATATCTAGCCATTTTCCATGGTTTTCTTGATAATGATTTTGGTTATTATCAAGAAAACCTTCGAAAATGTCTAGATGTCAGCTTTTAAATTATATAACTCTTATTGGCTATTTTTGTAGTTATCATTATATTTGTCCAAACAAATGTACCTTTAGTTGTACCAGGCATTAAAATGAACAAGAAATTGAAGAAAAGGAGTGGTCAAATGTTTTTTTCCATGACTGTATTTAAACTAGGAGTGAAAATCAAACCCGAATTGCAAAAAAAAGTTTTTAACTCACTTTTAATCACTAACCCTAAACTGGTCAAAACTCTTCCAGGTCTACCTGCTCAGTGGAATCCGTAACAGCACCCTGCTGGAGTATGTTTCTCTGCAGAGTTTCACAGAGAGGACCACAACAGCACCAGTCAGGGTGGTGGAGCTGCCTTTCCCCTGGCAGGGGACGGGTCAGGTGGTCTACAATGGATACCTCTACTACCACAAGGCAGACACTACCAACCAGATACTGAAGGTGTGTGATACAAGCAAAAAAATCAAATTCTAATATTGTGTACTCGTGTTTCTCATCAGTGCATTTCCTTGTTGATTTGCACCATGTGTGTACAATATAAGACATTAAATAGAACAGTTCATTCTGCGGTCACACTGAAGGATCACATTGCTTGGCAACAGTTGCTGAGAATGGTTTGTCACTGCTGATTGCAATTCACTGATTGAGACTTTGGTGTTGTTGATGTTAAACTGGTGTGCAGCTTTTGGCTGGACTTTATATCGATTCAAAGGAGTTTAGTTTTGGATTGATGATTTTGTCCTATTTTCTGTTCGCTGAGGTTAGTGAGCAGACCATGCCAAAAGACAGTTCCAGGGAAATGACTTGTCCCAAGATACTCACAGTGGTTTGGAGCAGATGTACTTGCTACATAAAGTTTACTGGGTGAAGGGTATGTTAAAAATATAACAGATAAATAACACAATTGAAACTACAATATAATGCCATATACAAAAAAACATTTTTAATTTCAAGTTAATTTTAAAAACCATTGTCTGAAATATCAACTCCTTGATGGATTGCCACAAAATTTTGTACAGACGAATATTATCCCCTATCTTTTCATACAGCACCATGATCAGGTCAAAATTCTCATTTGCAGTAATACTTTGGTTTATGGCCATATAAAGTGCTGCAGGGACAATGTATTTTTTGGAGGTTAGCGTTGCACTGACTGCCTCGACAAAAAGCCCAGATGAATCATACTGAATTTTGCATTATTGCAGGAAATAAGCTCTGTTGTAGACAAAGATGTACGATACTAAGTCTTTTAGCAAGATGATATTCAGATATGAACACCACTTTTATGATTCTTGAATTGTAAATGCAACTGCCAGAAGTAACATGAACCCCACCATGGTCACACGACTACGATTTCGGTAGTTGATGCAAAATAACAACATTAATTTAGGATTACATCTGGGGCACGGTCTCTTCTCCGTGTCTTCTTTTCCCACCCATCCTAAGTGGATCTTGGTGCTGTCAATATCATATTTGTTTAAAAATGATGGTGGGTTTACTTTGTAGCTAATGGAAAGCCTGGTGCATCTCATACAGAAGCTTAAGGGTGTACTATGGATGTCTGATGCCAAGGGCCTTGACGAAGCAACAGTATCTGATGAGTTGGGAGTGAGACCTTGCTGAAAAACCCATCAACTTTTATATAAGGGAACAAGAAGTGCAAAAATGCTCACTCATACCTGGGTTTTAGAACTTATTCATGTACTTATTCCTTCCCATCAGCCTCAGCTGTTATCAATGGCAATAGCAAATGACAGCATGCTAACAAGCTTAACTGAGATGATTAACATGATAAACACTACTGGCTTAATATCCACATGGTGGCATTTTCATTATGTGCATGTTCGCATTCTGCCATTACCATTTAGCTAAAAGCAACAGCGTGTATATGGACAGCCTAACACTAGTCTGATCCAGTGGTAGAATGAAACTAAGTACATTTACTCAAGTACTGTACTTAAGTACAATTTGGAGGTACTTGTACTTTACTTGGGTATTTCCATTTTATGTAACTTTATACTTTCTACTTCACTACATTTTGAGGCAAATATTGTACTTTTTATACTACATTTAGCTGCCAGCTGCTTAACATGAAGAAATCAAACAATTTAAAATGATTACACATGTTTATAAATTAAACTACATAACAGTGTATCAAGTAGTTAAACAAGTCCTACCTTGGCATCATTGATAAATGCATCAATATAAGTAATCTAATAATATATTTGCAATGTATAAAACAAGAGGCACCATTCTGCATAGGGAATACTTTTACTTTTGATACTTTGAGTTCATTTTCATGCTGATACTTTTGTACTTTTACTTAAGTAAAATATGAATGTAGGACTTTTACTTGTAGTGGAGTAAGTGTGGTAGCTGTACTTTTACTTAAGTAAGGGATCTGAATACTTCTTCCACCACTGGTTTGATCCAATTCTTTGGTTTAAAACAACTGAAAATAGATCAAAACTATAATGACAGAATTTTTTAACTTTTCTATTTCCATCTGTTTCCATCACACAAAGGTGGAACTTTTGAATGGTACAGTGATGGACAGCACACTGCTACCAGGAGCAGGCCGTATCCCAGTCTACAGTCTGAACCCCAACACCTACCTGGACATGGCTGTGGATGAACTCGGCCTCTGGGTCATTCATGCTGACACTGAGTATGCAGGAAACCTGGTCATCTCCAAACTGGATAAAGGTAGAGAATACAACATCTGTATACCTACTCTGCATGGATTGATTGATTGATTGATTGATTGATTGGTTGATTGATTGATTGATTGATTGATTGATTGATTGATTGATTGATTGATTGATTGTCTTTATTTCGAACATGCAAGCAAATTAAAAAAACAAGTTTAAATATTAATAGATGAATAAATAAAAAACAAAACAAAAAAGCAAAAAAAAAAATTGAGAAAACAGACACTTTCTGCAAGCTCGAAAGGGAGTAGGAAGAAGTAAAAAAACGTATCGAGTCCTACCCCTTAACAGGTCTCTATATCTATATACATATATATATGAATAATCAGTATAGTCACATACAAATATTATAAACAATTATATATATATATATATATATATATACTATAAACAATTTATATTGCATTGTAAATACCTATACATGTATATTGTAAATTACTATATAAATATAAATATTATAAACATAAATACAATTACCATGTGTATTACAAAACTACAGTCTACATATGTCCATGTTACAGAGGCTTTTCTAAATTTCTGTACTTTGTAAAGATGATGTCTTTATATTTGTTGTTGGATGAATGTAACCTGGTCCATATTAATACTGTTTTATAACAGGGAGTTTGGCAGTGGAGTATACCTGGGATACACAATGTAGAAGCCGTGATGCTGAAGGAGCGTTCCTAATATGTGGAACCCTTTATGTGGTCTACAACACACGCTACGGAGGTCGCTCCACCATACAGTGTCTCTACGACATCCATGACACCATCCACAGGTTGGATTACACACAGACAGACCAACAACTTATTTAACCTATTTAACAACTCTAATTTATTGAGATGCATCTGTATGTATATATATATATGTCTATATTTTTTTATTCTTAATCTGTTTTCTATATCTATTTGTCTGTATCTTGAGCTGCTGCATTTCCCCACTGCGGGATAAATAAAGTAATATCTTATCTCTCTTAAGATTCAGTTTCGCCTACATACTCACATGACCATGAGTTCTAATAATAAACCATCCACATGTGTATTCAAAGGAAAACTTGACACAGGAAACGTCACACATACTCTGCATATACAACAGCTCAAAGTGATGGCCTAATGTGATTCTTCTTTTGTTCTATCCGTCTGCAGTGGGGAGAGTCCGGTATTGTTCTTCCCAAAACGCTACACCAGCCACAGCAGCATCCACTACCACCCTGGGGACAAACAGCTGTACGCCTGGGACGACGGCTACCAGACGATATACAAAGTGGAGACAGCCAGACATCCCCAAGTCACTGCAGAATGAAGACGATCGAGAGTGTTTATGCTTTCAACATAAATTTAAATCCAAAACTATGCAATAAACATCACTTATGAAAGTATTAATTAGGGACACCTATAAATAAATAGCTTATAATCGACTGTTGCTCAGTATAGTGATCCTTTGCTGGCAATGGATGCTACCTTTATCACTCATACTCATTATAGACATAAAGATCATGTCCGAACAAAGGCATTTTATACATTAGACTTTTTTATACTTTGTATTACTTCAATAAAGATCATTTAAGAGTCATGTGTCCACTTTTGCTCTAAAAATGATTTAAGAGGTAACACTACAGGTGAATAGGGTTTCATTTTAAACTAATAGATATAACCATGAATCCTTTCCAGTTAAATACTTCCATTCATTTCATTTAAAATGCAAATGACGCAAACATGCTAATGTTCATACATTTTCAAAACGAAACATTAAAGCCAGATTCAAAATCCTTGTTTCATTTTGTTAACATATTAGACTCAAACTTTCTCGTATCAAATCGGTATGAATTATATATGAACAAAGCTCTCTGTAAAACCTTCAGAATAAAGAGTAGATGGAATGAAATTGGAAAGTTTGGTGTATGTAAGTGCTACTCAAGTGCAGATTTCTGGCTCGGTACAAAAAAAATATGCATTGTAAAATTCCATACTGATTGCAAGAAGCTATAGGTGAATCTGGTAAATATCACCAGCAAACTTTCTCAGTCAATTACTTACATTCAGACAATTCCTTTTTGTAAAACAATATTTGTTAAATTTGATGTTTAAACATGCAAATAAGATATTATCTAATAGTTTGTCAATCTCAAATATGACATGTTATGGAAGCAAAATGGCAAAAAATCGTAGAATTAACCAGTGCATGAAAAACAATGTTTTGGCCTGCTAAAAATATTTGCAGTAGGGTAAAAGATCTGCATGGTCCATACAATTGCCGATTTTTAGGCTCATCAAATATATTATCACATTTTTGACATACCTGTATTATATGACATGTACCACCGTCTGGTTGACTCTCTCTCTAACACACACACACATAGAGTATCATTTTGTAGTACATGTCTGCTGTTACTTTAAAGTTGTCATCCTCCCCATTTGATGTATAGATTTTAAATCAACAAGCTATGAATTCTATACTATAAAATAACTCTATGAAGAATTTTATCACCAGCTAACCAGCATACAGAAGATGCCAGACAGCAACCAAGCGACAAACAAGAGGAACAGTAAACAAGTACATGAGTCATAAAAACAGTTAAAAATGAATCTTTAAAATTTTAAAATCTTTGCTTGAGAGTCGTCTGTATAATTTAATTTTAAAAGTGCATTGAATGAGTTATGTTGGGATTAGTACTTGGCCTGTATCTTGGATAGATATGTTGTAATGTAGGATAGAATAGTATAGATAGATAGATAGATTACTTTATTCATCCCCGAAGGGAAATTCGGTTGTCACAGCAGTCCGGTATTCAAGTACAATAAAATACAATAGAATAAAATACTGAGGTAGCATAAATAAAAACAACAATAGAAAAAAAACACAGAATAGAACAAGGACACTTTTAAGTTAAGAAAGAACACCAGTTGGTAGGTTGGCAAGATGATGGTAATAATTAAACTGGTGATATGATGGCAACAATGCTATAGTGACTAGACGGTATATAATAATAATAATAGTACAGTATATAATATATATAATATAATATGTAATAATAGATAATAAACAATATAAAAATAAAATGAAAAATATAAATAAAGTAATTAGAAGTAAAATAATTTAATATATAATAATAATAATAATAATAAATAGGGCTGGTAAGGCCGGTATAATAATAATAGTAGTATATTACAGTATATAGTAATAATAGTAATGGCAGCAACAGTATATATAATAATAATAATAGTAATAATATTAATAACATAGCAAAGTGTCGTGCATAGATTTAGTGCATAGATTTTAGTGCATTTCAGTAATGTTGGTTCTGGCAGAGGTAGATGAGTTATAAAGTCTTATTGCAGAAGGAAGGAACGACTTGGAGCAGCGGGGTTGTATGAGTCTGTGGCTGAAGCTGCTCTTTAGCTTATAGTATAGTATAGCAAAGAATAGAATAAAGTAGAATAGAGTAGAGTAGTAGAGAATAGAATAAAGTAGAATAGAATAGAGTAGGTTAGGATAGTATAGAATAGAATAGAGTAGAATAGATCTTTGTTGTCCACTAGGATAGAAATTTTTCTTTGGCTCATCAAAAACAGGAAATGTAAACATAAAAAGTAATCAAGCAGTAAAAACAGGCACAAATACAAATCCATACAGTAAATCAGTTAATTTGAATGTCCATGGTTAACATTTAATCTGTCACCTTGTTTGATAAAGAATATTAATGGTACTTGTGAGGAATAACTTCTAAATACATTTTTAGTTGTCAGAGGGACTCTATGGCGCCACCCGGAGCTCAAGAGCTCAAACTGGCTGAAGGGAGGAGGGGAGCTACTGCATCTGCCAGGATACTCCTTTACACAATCTCAATCTCCACTCTAAAGCCTTAAGCCCTGAAACTCATGGATTTAACTGACGTCAGCTGGTGCAGCTTCAGTGTGAGAGGCTGTCAGGGCTTAAAATGGTACAAATAGGAATGGGATAGTATGTATTGTTGTGGATATGACTCCACAAAACACACAAAAAATATACATACTTGTGGATCATGGTACACATTTTTTGTGTGTGAGTTACAAATAATAAAGTCCAACAAAAACTTCCATATACTTGTTTCAAACTCATTTGGAGATTAGGATCCGGCCCTTGCTTTCTTCCTCATCCTTTTCTCTAAAAGTTTGTGCCAAGGGCTTTGAGGGTTTTCCAATTATTTTATCTTGTTATTACGCAAGAAAGTATATTTTTGGACTTGCAGTTTAGGTGATGGTACTAGGCAGGAAGGATTACTGGACTGTGTGCTATAAGATTTAAACAGGTAGTTTGGAAGCTTTAACAGTAGCCTTAGTCTTTACCTTAAACATCATGAGATGATTATTCCCACCACTATGATAGAGAGAGTGGTGGTGATGAATACAACATTTGTCATCAGTGACAACACATTAAGACAAATTTCTCAGGAGTGTATATGGATGTCTCAACAAGAGTCATTCTAATGGCAGTGAAGTCAGAGACACAGCTAGGCTCAATATAGAATATATGCTGATTTGCATTTAAAATCTGTGATTAGGAAAAATATCTGGAAAGTGTTTGAAAGGCACATACTTTAGTTTTATCAGGGTTTTTTTTTTTTTAACAAACTTCATAGGAAGCCCGGGTCAGGTGACTATCTGTCTATTATTGTGTTACTTTTTTTCAAATTGACCTGCCATACCTAATAGTTTTGTTATCTAAATCATTACTATTAGGGTACTACATTAGAGTATTAGGTAAAACATTTATGTTCTGAATTTAAAGTCAGAACTAAAGAAAAAAAGTTATTCACAGAACTACAATATGTGTAGACCTTATCCTCTTCCATACATAACAGCAGTGGTGGAAAAAGTATTGAGATCCCTTACTTAAATAAAAGTACTAATACCACACTGTGAAACTACTCCACTACAAGTAAAAGTCCTGCATTCAAAACTTACTTCAGTAAAAGTACAAAAGTACAAGTAGACACCTTCAAAATAAAGTGTTACCACATCTTGCTTAAGTCACAAAGGCATGTTCAAAAAGTCAATTATTTCTGTTAAGTTACATAATTTACACACAGTGTTATTACTATGCCAATAGCCATCCTTTTTGAGTGAAATGATCAATAAATGTCATATGTTACACTTTTGATGAAGTTTTTTGTTTCTTGCAAAACTTGAAAAAAATGAGTTAGGCGATTATTTTAACAGGGTGACGATAATATAAGCCTGCTAGGGTTGTTAGGTTGTTTCCATGGTGTAATGTATCTCTTTTGCTTTCTATTCTCTGACAAATCTCCCCATCTAATGGCTCCACAGCTGATATCCACTCTTCTTTGTTCAAAGGTCTCTGAGTCATCCCGCCCATTTTCAGTTACTGATGACGTAGTAAAAGGGGCGGGTCTAATGCGACCGTTGAGTTTGACAGCAGCGGCTCGCTCACCAACACAGTTCATTGTTGGCTGCTGTGGCTTTTTAAACGGGCGAACTTCCATCTAAACAACTGTGTTTTATTAATGAAAAAATGAGAAGGAGAAACAGTAGTAACGCCAGCAGGAGAGGCTCAACTATTAGAAGACGGAGTGAGAATTTACGTTTTGATGAATTCGGCTTTGCTCTTACTAAACGAAAGGACCGAAAACTTCATCATCGATGTCATGATTACAGGTGCGGGACAGGGTCAACGTTGGGTTAGTTTTGACGGTAGCTGCTAAGTTAGTTTTAGCTTTATCTAGAATTGAATTGTCATGTAGTTAAAGTTAAAGTAAGGCATGTTTCCAGTACGTATTCACTTATTATGTTTAATTTCATTGTTTTCATTGTGTTTAAGTTTATCAATAACAGACACCGCCAGTACAATTGTGTTGGTGTAAACATGAAGTTAGTAATGTGCACGCGCTTTGATGCAAACCCTTGTTTAGTACACTGAAAAAAATGTGTGAAATTTACTTAAAAAAAGCTACACTGGAAAAAATCATCAGTCATCTAAATAAATTCTACAACGAAATACGAATTCAGTGCTTTTACTTTAAGATAGCAGTTTTTCATGTAGTGCATTACTTAGTGAATGTTTGTTATCATGTTTCCTCAGTTTTTATGTAAATTGAATCATTCGTTCCAAGTAATATTCACTAAACCAATTCATTGGCTTAATTAGTTGATATTTCCAAGTAAAATGTAATTGAGGGACATCAGACCACTTGGACTATTATGGTTACAATGTTGGCAACACTTGTTCTAGTTTTTATTCAGCATGATATGTGTTCAATAATTCGGTAGCCAATAATTAAAATGACAATAAAAATGATGCTGAATTGGTTCTTTGTTGTCAGTGTAGACAAAAAAAACTTTTAGACAGCTCATGGACTGTATCTGTGTTACAGTTGAATTCTTTTAGGTGGATAAGTAACTTTCTAAAGTAGCTTTTGTCTAACTTTAAGTTGTATGTGGTGTTGGAAAAATTAAAATTACGTAAAATTACCAACCCCACACTGTGAAATTACTCCACTACAAGTCCTGCATTCAAAAAGTACAAAAGTATCAGCATCAAAATGTACTTAAAGTATCAAAAGTAAAAATACTCGTTATGCAGAGTGGACCCACTCAGACTGTTTTTATATATTCTGAATATATTATTAGATTATTTTTATTGATGCTTTTATGTAAGCAGTGTTTTAATTTTGTAATGACAGGGCTTATTTAATCACTTAATATACTATTATAATATTTAAAAAAAAAATCTAATCACTTTAAATTAATCATATATTTGATGTTAAAATTTGACCTGTAAAGTAACCAAAGCTGTCAGCTAAATGTAGTGGAGTAAAAAGTACAATATGTGCCTAAAAATGTAGTGGAGTGGAAGTAAAAAGTTACATAAAATGGAAATACTCAATCACAGTACAAGTACCTCAAAATTGTACTTAAGTAAAGTACTTGAGTAAATGTACTTAGTTTTCCACCACTGGTTGTATGTAGTGTTAACCCCGACCTTTGGAGCAAAGTCCCCAACACCAAACTGGAATAAGGGCTGCTCAATTGTGTCAAAATCATTATTTTTCACTTAACATTGAGATCATGATTTTTTTAACTTGATTTCTCATTCACTTTGGAAACATCATGCTTTAATTGAGAAAAATAATGTCCTTTTAACAGTCGATTTTCTTTGCTTTAAATATAACTCAACTGAGAAACAAATGCAAAATACGTTTATAATTATATTCAACACATTTTGTCAGTAAATCAGCTAAACAGGCAAAGTGCACCGCTGCAGACGAAGGCTCTTGATTTACAACCCAACACAAAACGAGAGAATCATGTGGACAATATTTTTCTATCTTGATTATCTTGTTTTCATAGTCGCTGAAAGCCTAAATTGTAATTGTAAAAAAAAATTGGATTTACTTCCAGCTGTAACTAGAAAGGCTTCAGCAATCACATGATGAAAAAAACTGATGAATCAGTCCAAACTCACCCTGTTGTGTTCTCTCTGTCAGCTACTCCCAGCTGAGCTCAGTGAGGGTGAAAGAGCTGTGTGAGCTGCTCAGCTACTGGAATGGAGCCAGTTTTATTTGCAGGAGCCAGGTGAGACTTGTCTAAAGTACAAACTACTTAACAAAAAGTTAAAATGTTGATAATTTACCCCAATTTTGCAGTGCCATTACACAGTATGTTTACTTCACACTATTTCAGATTGAGCGGTTTATCAGGATGGGTATCCCTCCAAGTCTACGAGGGAGAGTGTGGAAGTGTCTTCTCACCATCGACGGTCTGAGAGAAACCAGTGACTTCAACTACCAGGTAAAATACAATGAGATGCACTGGAAATGACTTTTGCTATACTTTTATGAATAATATTGATAACTATTTACTCACTTTCATACAGCTTTTTGTTTTGTTGTTTTTTTCTAATATATTTTTCCTTACTTTTAAGGAGTTAGATATTTCTATAATTATGTTAACATGATCGCAAAAACATACTATTTTCAACAGCCCTTCAGACATTTGTAGAACAAAAACTGCAGCAACAAAAAAAACCCATTTGAAATATTACCATGTTTTATGTTCTTAATTGTGAGGATTTGATGCTTTTGTTTGTTCTATTTTTTGTAAACCTAATACTGTTTTGGTTTTAACCATCAAAGGACAAAGAAAACTTTTTTTATCCCCAAGGGGCGATTTTTTTTTTTGCAGCCATCACTACACACACACACACACACACATCGCAAACAAGATTCAATAACAATAAATACAACCTAAACAACCTAAATACAACCTTGTTTTTTTTGCTTTATTTCATGCTGAATGACTAATTTCCAAAAAAAACATCTCTGGTAAGCACAAAATATGACTTGGTTCTTTTGCATTATTCTTTGCAGAGACACTCAGTTTTACAGGTCTGACAACTCAATCAAAAATTAAAAATGTATTTACTTAAGGAAAGCCTTACAAACGATTAATCGATTAATCAGAAAAATAACCTATTAGGTCTCATTAGGCTAGTCTTATACCACAGAGGCTTTGGGCTGGTTTTGTATAGGATGTGCTTGTCATTCTTTTGAGGGCACTTGTATTCTAAATTTCAATTTGATCACGTGTCTTAGATTTCATTTCCTGTCAATGCAAAACCAAGGTTTGGCAAGCAGATGTCACCATTTTGGCTCAGTACTTCAGAAAGCTTCATCACTACCCATGCGTTTATTGTATTTTAACTAGTCCAGGCTGGCTGTACATTTATTTGCTGCCTTACCAAACCTGGTCATTTATTCCAAGTAGAAATGTTACTGATTGATTTCCAACAATGGAATGTGTTGGGCCTTCTCCAACAGAAGTGTTTGTTAGAGGTGCGAGGGCCCCTGGTGGATTTGGGAGTCAGTGAGTATGGCATCCTGTCGGCAATCACCACACTGAGCGAAACCCAAAACGATTTGGATTTGAACCATCAGCAGTCCTCAAACTGCCCCGAGCCCAGATACTCTGTAGACGACATCACACTCTTCAGACAGATCGCCCTCGACCTACGTAAGTTCAAACAGGGGAACAAAGTTGTGGTTACAGAGACAAATCCTTCTCACTGTGCCTTTAAAATGTTGTATAAATGGGTCATTTTTGTTGTTTATTACATGTGTTACTATACTTTTTTGTTGTGCATCATACAATGCACTTCTTTTCTGGTAGTACACCATGTGTAAGGTGTCAGTTGAAGTTTTGTAGTGACCATAGCACAGCTTAAGAAATGTCAAAAGGAGACACAGATAATATGTCTGGGAACACCAGGTACAACAGTCCTTAGGTCTATATTTGGAGAGAAAGTGGAAGCATACAATGGATTAATTTGACCTGTTTTTTCCAGAGCGTTCCTTCCCAACCCATCGCTCTCTGATGGGGGAGAGTCCAGAAGCCATTGAGGGTCAAGCTAAACTCTTCAGGGTCCTCATCGCATACGCTAAATACAGCCCACAGGTTGGATACAGTCAAGGTAATTGATACGTTTTTTTTAATTTATATGACACGCATGGTATTCTATAAAAACTGCCTTAAAATGGTGAACATTGCCTAATTTTTTTTTACTGTTGTTGTTTCCAGCAAATAATATTGAAGTGCTCATTATCAGGTTGTCAGCTTTGTTCGAAATGCCTATAGGGAAGACTTTTATTATCATTTAAGCTTCATGGTGTTTTCCTTACTCATGTTTTTTCCACACACCTCTTCAATAATTAAATGAGGATATCTGCAGTACTTAATGTAAACACTTGATGGCAGCAGAGCACTGTTAATATAAAGAGTCCCTGCATCATTCTCTTCATTACTCAGGAAGTCTCAGTGAAATGAAACACATCTTTTTCACATTTTTAATCACACATGTACTTATTTATATACAATAATTAGATACAATGCTCTGGGCTTATTTTAATAAAGGTGTAAATTGGGTAAATTTATTTGCTGTCACGATGGATTGTCAACAGCTGTGTGTGTGTGTGTGTCTGTAGGTGGAAAAATCAAATAAAATTGCTCTTTACCTATTAAATAATATCCAATTCATGGTTTACAGTTCCACTGATGCCTCTCTGCATAACAGTGCGTCTTGCCCTGTATACTGCTTCCATAGGAAATGTATTGTATTTTGGAGAAAAGAAGGCAGATATGCTGAGTTACACAAAGCAAGCTGAAGTTATGCTCTAACATCCTGCTAAGCAGCATATCCTAATGCTCCTTCCAATAAACTACAAACTACAGCCGTACCATAAAACATGTTGGGTCCTGTATCTTAAATGCTTCTAATTTAGTGTATCAAACACTGTGTGTAGGTGTGTTGGCCTAACTTGGGCCACCTCCGGGAAGCATTTGAGAGTAAAGACCAGTTAATAGAGGACCACTTGGGGACAAAAGCAGTATCTCCAATTTGAGAAAAGTGGATTTTTGTGTCAGTTGTTATGGTTGGGGTTAGGTTAAAGTTAGTGTTAGGGTTAGGCATGTAGTAGTCTCTCATAGCCAGACCTATCTCCAGTGCTGACACAGCACTTTGTGACACTCTAGGGGTGTAACAGGGATGTCTTACATAGCTGTGGTGCTACTGATGCAGTTGGGAGGGGAGGAGGTGTTTTGGGCTCTGACAGCCTTGTCAGATAAACTCAGTATTATGTGTTGCACCCATTATATTCTGCTTTAGCGGAAAGACACTACTTCTTGTTTGTGTTGGTTTAAACAAATCACAATCTTCTTGGGTGGCGCCGAGCCCAGCATGCAGCAACAGTACCTCTGTGAAATAGATAGTGGCGATAGCAGAAGGGAAGGGAGAATGCAATCTGAAATAGGCGGCCAATGGTAAGCTTATACCAAACTGTCTACATCCGGTGAGTAAGACTGGGTCAGCAGTGGTTATGGTTAGGGCATCTACAGGAAATTAATAAAAGTCAATATAATGTCTGCAAAAGTGGCCTGAGTAATCTCATGTGTGTTTGTGTGTGTTCCAGGGATGTCCTACATAGCTGCTGTGCTGCTGATGCAGTTGGGAGAGGAGGAGGCGTTTTGGGCTATGACGGCCTTGTTGGATAAACCCAAATATCTGGCTGAACTGTTTGACCTCAGCCTAACCAAGTAAGCATTGCCTTAAAGTATAATAAATAAAAATGCACACATATAGAGCTGTGCAAAAGTCTTAGGCAGGTGTGAAAAAGCCAGGAAGAATTGATGCTGGTTTGATGGCAAAGGATGGTCGCACCAAAAATGTACTTGATTTAAATGTTTCTTCTGTTCACTCACTTTTAATTTTATTTATTGATAAAAAATAAACAACATTTCTCATTTTGAAAGCATTCTTATTTTACAGCATTTTTTCACACGCCTGCCTAAGACTTTTGCACAGTTATGTATATTAATAGATAAACATATAACTCTAAAGTGAGAAGAAGTTTTAAGGATTTAAACTGCTGGAGAAAATGTACCTCTTAATTTACTAAAATAAACATTCAGTGACTTTTACACTTTTATTCAGTTTTTATGATGCTCCATGATGCAACTTTAAGAAATCATTACCATGCCTGATGACTAAACTCAAATACTCTAATTGTCCTGGACTGTTGGTGTTTCATTATGCAAAGAAAAGTTACCCTTTCTTCAAAAAGTATGAAGAGGATATTGGAAAGTGAAAAGCCAACTAAAATATGTATCTTAATTAGTCAGGAGAAACAGCAGGGCAACTTGTAGAAGCATAACCTTTGCATGGAGTTCATCAGAAAGATCTTTATTTTAATCCTTTGTACTAACACACACACAATTAAAAACCCAAAAGTAAATCCAACTCTGGATCCGCTCAAATTGATCCCTGAAACAAAATAATTATGTTAATCCCAAATCCTGTTGCTATTTTCTTGGAATAGGTGATCTTTCTGGCGCAGTTGCACTAAACAAACCTGTTATTTGTGGTTTAATCAGGGTCCAGCATCAGGTGAAGATGTTTGACCAGCTCCTGAAACACAGGAAGCCACAGCTCTCTCAGCACATGGTAAGTGTGTTTGGATTTTCATCTCAGGTCTTATTTTCACTCCCTGGGTTTGTACGTAGCAGGAAAGACTGATGATGCACTTTATTTCTCTGTAAAACACCACAGCTGTCTAAGAAATACTCTGAAAACAAAGGAAAATGGTCCAAAATTTCCAGTAAAAACACAGGCACACTGAGAGGGAAAATCCTCCTGAAAAACACGATGACAAGAAGGTGTGTGTGTGTATTTGTGTTTCAGGCTAGATATGGCCAAGTGATGAGTAGTTCATCTGCGAGGGAGAGGCCACTGTAATGTATCCATCAGCAACTGGGCCCCTTCTGTCATTCACTGTATAAGGGCTCTAGGCTTTGGGGGTGGGGTTGTTTCGAAACCACAGTTACTCTTAAAGTTAGATTTTCTCAATTCCAGTTTTCAATATAGTGAGTCTTCCTCTGACCATTCTTCGTAGCCGTGTTGCACTGTTCAAAAGCATCAATCTAAGTGCGTTCACACATTCACTGCAGCCATTTGTGTTTTTCAAGAGATTGTTGCACTTCACGTCGACTCAGCATGTCCGAGAGGAAAGCTGCCCTTTTGGAGCCAACACACACACATACACACACACACACACACACACACACACACACACACCACAGGAGCTTATTGTAAGCACAATAGTTACCCGCCCTTACAGTAAAAGCCTATTACAGATCAGAGGTCAGCATTTCCTCTGTAATAGAGCCGTTCATATAGTTAAGACATGCAAGCTGTAGACAGATTTTTCTGCTTGGGCTGGTGCCCCCAGAAAAAAAGCAAACACAGACTGAATGCATTTTCAATGTCAAACGTGAAGGACCAGAATAATATAATCATGTTATGTAAGACATGTGTTTATCCATGATTACAAGTTTACATTACACAGCAAAATTTGTCTGTAACACCATTTAAGAAATTCATCAAACATCAAAGTTTCAGCATGAAATAAATTCCATACATCTTGGATGGATGTTTGAGCTGGGGGGGGGGGTCAGCAGAAGTACTGCTGTCGGAAACTGGCAGAGAAACAAGTCTTGAATACATGTTTGCTTTATGTCAAATCAACTGTCCCTGCCCCCCCCCCCCTGCAGGAGTCAGTGGGAGTCTTATCAGTCCACTTTGTGATGCCATGGTTCCTCACTCTCTTCACTTCCCTGCCCTGCTGGGACTCTGTCCTGGCTGTCTGGGATCTCATCATTCTGCACGGTGCGTATGCACACATGCACAAATGTACCAGCAAGCCGACAAAACATGGAAGTTTAAAAATTGTGATATCACAAAATCTAATTTAACAATAAACAATAACAAAAAGCAAAAATCTAACATTGTGAGTTCATGTGCGCTCCTCAGTACCCCTGGGAAACCATGATTAACTCTGTTGAGGGAAAAATCCAGTGAAACTTAGACTGAACTGAGGTTTACACATCACAGAGAGGATAAAACGCAGTATGTTAACCTCCAAAAGAGATTTTTCAGTTCACCCTACTTCTAGCCATGAAAATGCTGTTTCCATAGAGGTGCAGGTTTGTAAAAAAAAAAAAACGAGGCCAAAGTCAAATGTGATGGGAGCAAGCAGAAACAGGAGCAGGAATGCCCTGAAACTGCTTGGGGTTCACAGGGGTTAATACATCATATCAGTAATACTTTAATTGTAGTTTTTCATCCTCTCTGTCTCCACCCTATGTCTTTTACATTGTCTTTACATAACAAAGCATTTGTTCTGTACAGCAATAATTTTGGAAACCATGCTGTCTGTCCTCAGGCCTGTCAGCTGTGTTCCGTACTGCTCTGACCATCATTGAGCTCCTGGAGCCTCAACTGATGGACCTGAATGATGAGGGGGCTGTGTTACCCCTGCTGTTGAGAGTACCTGTTGATGTGTAAGTAACGTGACATTGAACATGGAACGGCTTCATTAATCAATAATGTCTAGTCTGTAGACATAGTGTTCTGTTAGCCAGAACACTTTGTGATTACTGTTAAGGTGATCAACTACTTCTATGGATCAAAAAGCATGGGACAGAATCATTCCTACACATGCTGCTTACACAATCACTTATGACAACATACAGGGAGAAAAAGTACATAAACCGTTTTTAATTTTTATACTAGACAATATGTACTGGAATTCTATAAGTTTTGACCTATTTGTTGTTTGATTTAATAGGCTAACGCTTGAATTTGACTTCCTATGAAATTATTTCAGTCGCAAATAATTAAACACAGATATCGGAAGGTACACGGTGGGTACACGGTGTCAGCTGATATCCAAAGCCCAGGTTTTATATCATTATCAGGACTTGAATTGATTAATGCATCCCGAAGCAAAACTTGGTGTTCCTCAGGGTACTATGTGTAGTCTGCAGAAAACTAATGTGCACAAGGAATTAAGATTTAAGATTTCCTTTATTAGTCCCACAGTGGGGAAATTTCATAATAAATAGTAAACAGTCTTATAAACTTCAGGTTTATGCACCTGTTGTTAAAGCTGTCCTCATCAAGTGGATTAATAATGGGCAATCAATGCCCCATTTAAAGTCAAACTTTGCTAAACCATTTCAGGCAGTACATGCAGAAGAAAAACCTACCTACCTACATGCCAATAGCGCCCGGAGCTCCTCGCTCGCGCACCAGTATAATGACTTTTTTTCCAGCCCGGTCATCCTTGGTCCTCAGCCTAGATTGGAGAATCGTTAGCAGTACCTTGGCCAATGAAGAGAAGCTATAATGGGAGTAACATGCTCTTTTCTCTGTACCACTCAGTTTTCTATAAATATGCAACTGTGGCTTAAATTTATCAACTTAATTCTCTCATATTTGTGTGGCCCTAGATAATCCACATTTTGTTTTGAACACTATGAGATGTGTTGTCTGAGACCGGCACCCATGAATATTGTCCCAGACCACCCCGGTGAATATGTTGAAAGCGATGAGTCCTTCTGAGGAATGTGCAGAACAGTTCTCAGAGCTGAGAACTCAGTTTTTCTACTTGATCCTAAATAAAAACCCCAGGCAGCTCATGAATATCAATCAGCTCATCAGGACTGGACATATTTTGACACCAAGCATTCCAGGAAAAGTAGAGTGTCATTGTTTTGCTGCGGTTGTCTTTGTACATGTTTGGATTAAACATCCTTTATGCTAAATTAGTTTCCTTCAATGACAGCCCATGCTGCTTTCAGTGGGACCCCTCTGTCTGTCCCTCACTATGTTGAATATAAACGTCACACCCAGACGGGCATGTTTTGTTGACATGGAGCTGTAGTTATGGCAACTCAGCAGGGTCACTGGGTTTTTGTATACAGCCACTGTTTGTGTGACGGACTGGTGCACAGTTATCCAGTTTATCATATTTGTTTTAATAGATAAGCTCCCTTCAACTACTTAAATTTCATGCTCATATGTGCTTCTCATTGTCGAAAAGGTCCCACTGTTAGGACCCAAGTCTGTTTACCTTGGACAAAGATCTGTGCAGTAGACTCTGGATAAATGGAGGCTATACAGCCAAGTGGTTTCCATAAACGTAGCTGTGTCACAGGCAGTGATAAAGCACTTTATCATGAGCCAGAGGGAGAGAAGGCGTGCTAGGTACGGACCAATGACTTGCAAAGTGGATTATGAAGGACAAATCTTTGGAATTATGGTGGGGAACAGCTAAACTGTTTAACTGATCTTTTGTTTTTTTATGCTTGATTGGCAACTTTTTATAGCTATCTTTGATAACCACTTAAAAGCACAGTCAGGGTGTTATAGTAACCTTTTGTGCTACAAGGGAAGAAACAACACATTTTGATCCATGTGTGAACCTCTTCTCCCGTTTGTATATGCATGCATCAAGGGCAGCACTGACAGTCCCATTTTGTTCTAGCTCTGGTGTTTAGTGGGCAGCCTGCCACCACGTCACATTGAGAAGTCCTTGTTGCCTGCTTGGCATCATTATGAAAGCCTGGTCAGAAGTCAACACTAAGTGGTCTGACTGTCTCCCAAGGCAGGATCCCCTTACACTGGGAAGATACTGTTGAAAAAAATAGGTGAAGGGAACGAGTGTGGTGAAAGAGAGAAAGGAAGATGAATGCAGGGTCAGGGAGAGAAGTGGCTAGAGACAGAACTATTGGGGAGGGGGGTTGAAAGAGAAAAATGGAGGGGAGCAAGGCGAGATCTTCAACCTCCCTTAATTTTCCTTAAGGGTCTCTGCTCTTTTACTCTCTGTGAATGATATAAATAGAAGTTATCATGCACCCATAAAGCCCATTCTGATTAATGGTTGGTTGAGAGGCTCATCCATCTATGTCGGTCTACACTGGGCTGTCAGTCAGCTGTCACCTCAGTCATAGGTTGCAACAATGACTCCCAGCACAGCCTACGTCAGCATTCAAAGAGCAGCTTCACACTCCATGGATGGGTTCATTCAGTGTCTGTTCGCCAACACTTTGTTGATATTTCTGTGCCATGTGACTTATTTTAACTTTTGGTCTCAGTATAGATCAGTCCTTTTTATAATGTACTTTTACTACTGCTCCTTAACTTCCGTTTCCCCCTTTATTCAGTGATGGTCCTGCCTTTTCCTCTTTTCAGCCATCCTATCAGTGTGGCTCTGTGATGGCGATGTCTGTGGGTAAGCGTAAGGTTGTGGTCCAGACTGAAATAGCTATTTAATGGATTTTGCTAATCAGTTTTAAAATCATATGTTAAGTACGCATTTAAAATCTCTTTTAATATCTATGTCAACCAAGTTACCATAAGAAAGCGCAGATGCATTCAGCTGAAAGTCACTTGTTTAAAGGGATAGTTCGGATATTTTAAGAGGGGTTGTATGAGGCACTTACTAACAATCAGTGTATTACATGCAGTAGTTTATGTGTACGCTATATTTAGAATATGTCCATCGTTTTTTGTTGCCATCCACAGCCATTTCATTCTGCGCTACTTTTTCTCAACCGTAGAACTTCCATGTTCCTACACATAAGCACACTTATATGCTTTGCACAATGCCGCAGATCAGAAGGGTAGGAACTATCCCTTTAACCAAAACACTGTTATTGACGTTGGCTGTTAACTTGTTTGGTTGATGGCAGGGGAAAAACTGGTTGTCCCTACTGTTGGCTTGTTAAGGCCTTATTGCCTAATGCCCAGAAACTAACACACACTACTGCATGCAGCTAAAGAGAACCACCAATGCCATGTTTGTTTGTTTATTGTCAGTAATTAATGGGGATGGGACTTTGGATCTGTCAATTTTGTACTAGTTATGAATGAGTCGCAACTGAAAGCATATTAGCGAAATTACTACAGATCACAGTGCATAGTGCAAGAGGAGTAGAAGATACGCTGTGATGTTGGCGGCAGCAGAGCATACTGTGACTACTCTGAGCAGCATCTATGGGAATAAAATAATTTTTGTTTTTTTAATGGTCTGAATAAGTTGCTAAATTTGTTGCTAGTCACTTTTTAAAGCCGCTAAGAGGGTCTGAAAAGTCACAAAATCTGGCAAAGTTGGCAGCATTGTTCGTCAGTTATCCCTGCTATACGACTTGAGTACGATATTTGTATTGATGTCATTGAATCTGGTACATTTAATTTGTCTCGGGGGCTAAACAAGCACCTAACTCAATAATGAAATACAAATGAAATCATACAAGACGATCTTTTTCTAAGTTGTTTTTATTTAACTTATACAAGTTTGATGATAAACCTATGAAAAAAAACTCATATACTTTTAAAGGGTAATAATAAATATGAGAAAATCCTAGATTCCCTAACAACCTACAACATTCACTGCCCACTAGAGACTTATGTTACTCTCACCACCAGTGTTTTATTGTCTCTTTTTCAGTGTCCATATCTCCTATGCCCAGTCCTGTCTCTCTCTGTCTCCCTCTCTATACCCTCATCCTACTCACTCTCTATGCACACAGTTTTTCTTAATGCCCTCCACCAGTCCTATCTCTTTCTCTTTTGTTTACCCCCTCCTTCGCAGTAGTCAATTCCCATAAACCTCCCTGGGCTGTCCCTCCTCCCCTGTGTTCTCATTTACTTTTCTGCGCCCCCTCTCCTCCTATATGCCTCTTTTCATTCATTCATTTATCCTCATTGACACAGTGACACCCTCGTTCAGAGAGACGGGTCCACACATCATTTGTTTACTTCACGCTGACAAGTCTGGCTTCAATAAAGTCTCTGCTTTAGTTTTTTCCTTTCTTTCTTTTTTCCCCCAAATGCACTTAGACTGAGAATCAGTGGGTCCCTCTTGTGTTTTTTATTCTTTTGACATGATATAAGATTTTTTTTAACACAAGTCCATGTGTTTTTTTAGCAGAACCTTTGCCTAAGCAACCTGATAAAAACATTGGTTTAAGATAGACGGAACCTTATCTGTTTAAACGTCTTCTTATGTAAACCTACCTCTAAGCTGTACAAAGCACGAGTATTTCTATAAAAAATCATTACAAAGAGTCTGTGATTCATATGATGTGTATACAGTTTTGTGCAACAATAACAAAAACGAAGTAGAATGACCTCCAACTGTTGCTTGCATCTATTCAGAAATAGTTTAATGTTTGTTGGATTTTGACCAGGAGCACCTGTGAAAAGCTTGCTGGGATCTTTTTAAACGAGCTGACAGGACACATCAATTATTCTTCTTTTCCCATCATTCTCTCCCAAGCACCCTATCTATTGCTGCCTACAACCATTTATCATTATATACCGGGATGGTTAACTCAACCATGTGATCTATCCCAATTACATTACACTTTTATTACCTTCTTTCACTCCTCCCTCCAATGTTTACTCACCAGCCATTTAATTAGGTGCACCTGTGCAACTGCTTGTTAGCGCAAATATCTTATCAGCCAACCAATGGCAGCAATTCAATAAATATAGGCATGGAGACATGGTGAAGATGAGCTGCTGAAGTTCAAAGTGATCATCAGAATGGGGAAGAACGGTGATTTAAGCGACTTTGAACTTGGCATGGTTGTTGGTCGTGGCCTCTGCAGCTCTGCAGTAAGCAGTGTAATATGTGTATGTAATTGAGGAATAGCAGAGGTATTCAAGTGTACTTTCATCAAATCTGTTTTTTTTAGTCAAGATTAAGTTAAGTTAAGCGTCTAAAATAAAACAGACACGTAATTGTTGCGTGGCCGAACATTGAGACGCGTCCGTGACGCGTCTGAAACGGAGCACTACGGAGCCGGTGGAGGTTGATACTTTGACTATAATGGCAGCGTATTACTTGGGATGACGCGACACAGACGGGCCCGGTGGAATTTGGGGGTCAAAGCAGTCACGACCTTAACTATGCAACTTTAAACCTAAATATATTTAAGTGTGTGACTTTAAATTGCATTTGTAGCTATTTGAAGCTAACTATATGTTTTTTTGTACCAGCCTGTAAACATGGTAATTTCTGCTGTAAAGTTGGGTATTTTAACATAGGGGGTCAATGGGGGATTGACAGTGGAAGAACTGCTGTTTTTGACATTCCACATTTGCTTACATTTTTCAGCTCTAAATGTTGCTGCTTGGTTGTTACTCCAGTTCCAGTTAGCATTAAACGGTTCTCATCTCTCCATCCTCCACTGCAGAGCACAGTACACCGTGTTGGTCCCTGCCCTGTGGAATACTGAGGTCCAAGACTGGGAGCTTAAATGTATGAACAGTCTGGTGTTGGACGAGAGCCACCATGGACCTAATACAGGTACCAAACTCACCTACTCACACACACATCATATACACAAAGCAGTTGTTCTCAAGCAGAAGCCGATAATGCAAAGGGACACTGGGGACCACTCAGCACACAGTCGCTCAAACTCTGCTAACTTATTCAGGCTACATCACTTAACCTTGGCACACATGCTGATCCCTTTTCCACTCATACACACACACACTTTTGTTCTCTGGTCTTAATGTCAATGTGTATAGTGGTTGGGCCTTGGGGAAGACATCTCCAGCTTGTTCCTGAGAACTCTGTAACAAAAGGAGGGAACAATCACCCCTTGTTCACCTCCTTCCCCAAGTTTCGTCTGTTTACAGCCTGCTAAATGTTAAACTGCCTGGTAGTAGGGCTGGGCGATATGGACCAAAAGTCATATCCTGATATATTTAGGCTGAATATCGATATACGGTATATATCCCGATATTTTCATCGTAAATTGAGAGCAAAGTGAAAGTCAAAGCCAAGTTTGACATGTCACAAGTAGGTGTTATTGAAACAGTTTATTTTAGTGAACATAAATACTGTATAACAACAGTAGTACCTTTTTTTTTTTTTTTTTAAATCAAAGCTCCATAAAGTGCACATTTAAATAAAAACAGAGTCTATGAAATAAAATATGCCTTTTTTTCTGAAATAAATATATTTATATGAGAAAAGAATAACGAACATTACAAAAGAACTAAATATGACAAACCCTAGTACTACATAAATATATGCGATATGGTCTAATTCCATATCACATTTAAATCAATATATTTTTATATTAATATATCGCACAGCCTGGAAGTGTGCTTCCTTTTCCTTTTTTCCCCATTTTTTTTTTAAAATAAGCATCTTTTCTTGTACGCTTTCTGTTTTAATTTAAATATTTTTGCTAATTTACAAAAAATGAGAGAGCAAAAAAATGTGTTTATCAGTAGATACCTAAAGGACTAAAGTTGATACTTGACCATAGAGTGTTCTAGCCACCAATTTGGAAGAAGTGGGAAATAGTTTTTGGATTCTGTTTAGACGTCTGAGGACCTAAATGGTGTCAAACTTGTTAAGTTACTTCAGTCTTGCTTATAATTATAGGTGGACATTTAAGAAGCTGCCTTTACTTTGGCTGCAGCATCAGTTGACAATCTCCAAAAGCCTGTCAACTTCACTGTGTGCTGATGACAAAGTTCATGTGTGTGTATGTGTCCATGCCGACAATAACTTGACAGATCAAAGGAGCTTTTAGCTTTTGAAGGTTGTTCGGATATCAGCTCCTCAAGATCTGGCAAACCCCTCACCACCAGAGTCTTGTCTTCACAAAAGAATGGAATGCAAAACCTGATGTGCATGTGTTCGTGTGCGTGTGTGTTAGAGTTCATGTCTGTAACTGTGCACATGTGCTTGTGTCTGTGCGTGCTTCTTGACAGACTCAGAAAGGTAACGAGGATGAGTCACAGGTTGGTGGCTGCAGGGCTGTGTTTGTCAGTGCAGCCGGGAAGGAAAAAGAAGAGGGGCAAGAAAAGAGATGTGTGTTTGTGTGTGTGTGGGAAAGAGAGAGAGAGCATGAAAGAATGGGCTGTGTAAGTGAGAGAGTATTTGCGAAAAGGGCAGAAGAATCTGAGAGAGCGTGAGAGGTTTTCTTTCATGGCAGTTGGAAGCCTCAATAGCATGTTTTACGGTGGGAATAATCCATCACCTCGTTTGTGTATGTGCGCCCACCTGTGTGTGTGTGGCTGTGAGTCAGGATGAGTCATCCTTATTTGCTAGCCTGTCAGACTGTCTAGCCCTCAAGGCAGCAGGGGAAACGAGCTGATTCATTCAGGGACTCTCTGACACGATCTAACGTCCCTGTATTTTCTCTCTCTAACACACTTTCACTCACTCTCTCTGCCATCGACACTCAGCACCGTCATGATGTTGTTACAAATCTTGTGGCATGTCTTCCAAAACTCTCATTGACAGTTCAGGACCTCTACTCCTGAAACCAAATGCATGTTTTTATCAGTTAATTGGAGTACTATTCACTGTAAGAGCTGTTGCTGGAGAACATTTCTGTTTATGTGGCATTTAGAGATGCTCATAGATGATTGGGTAAAAAGATCTTTGCTGTAGAGATTGATGCTAATATCAGTACTGTGGAAAAGTCTTAGGCAGGTGTGAAAAAAAAGCCTGGAAGAAATTATGCTGGTTTGAAGGCAAAGGGTGGTCACACCAAATATTGATTTGATTTAGATTTGTCTTCTGTTTACTTACTTTGCATTTTGTGACAAAATCACTTTAGGGAGATTTGTACAAAGCACCAATTCCTTTCACCTTTGCCAGACCTCAGTACCTGCTCCTCCTCTCTGGTAAGACTACGCTAACTGTTGCTAGCAGAACTTACAGCAGTCCAGCTGCATTGTGGGTCATGTAGGAAAGTTTTGACAAGGATGAACCTTCTCAGAACCAGTTTGCTTTTCCACAGGCTAGAGTGACACATCATTATGTCACTGTATACGTCTATATACGATATTGATTCTGTATTCGAGATTAGGCAGCTGCTCCAAACCGGCCCACGTACTGCCTTGGTCGAAAGGTATATGTACGCCTTAAAATTCACCATGGCAGTGTTTTACGGAAGAAAAAACAATCACCAAAGCATTGCCAGTTGATTAAAACCATCATCGCTTGTCAATTAAATCGGCCATTGGCCCAAGCCTTGACACTCGTAACACCAGAGGTGGTGGACTGTGCATTTATGTGAAAATGGCTTGGTTGGTGCACTTTGGTATTTCACTTCTTTTTTATGTGACAATTTATACTCTCACGTCAAACAAGGAGAAGTAACAAGTATATTCAATATACTGCTCACTTCTTATTTCTGCAGTTTACTATTTGCATTTTGTCCTGCCTCCTGCATGCTTTACCCAGGTGCTAGCCCTCGCCTAAACCAAATAGATGTCTCTGGGCCTTGTCTGGAGTTCATATGAGAAAGCGGCTTTAGTCTATTAGGGCTGATTTTAAAAATCATTTTGTAGAAAAGATTTTGGTCATTGATTAAAATAAAGTTGACAGCAAGAAGTATTATTATTAGTATCGGTAACATCAATGTTTTTTTGTGAATACATTATATTCACATTTTGACATGTGAAGTGTTCATGGTGGTGCAAGTGACTAAATAGGTTTCATTTGGTGCATTGCCCTAATAGGAGAAGGTGTTGTGAATGGTACTGTTGAAGAGTGTTTTAGTTGTGACAGCAGGGTCCCTGGGGCGCGTCCAACTGCAGGCTGAGTCAGCAATAAAGGACAAAGTTGAAGTGACTTCAGGTTATGCTGAGTCAGGCTGAGAAGCTCTGAGAGCAGTAGATGTGTCCTTTCTATGGACTACTTTCGCCTTGCATTTCTCTCCCCAACTCCCCTTTTTCTTTTCCCTACTCTCAATACCTTTCTCTCCCCTCCCTGTCCTTCCCCACATCTACATTATTATCTTTTCTAATTCATCCTTGCTTTACTTCCATTGTTTCTTCTTCTCCTTTCATTCTTTCCGCATTCTTCAGCCTCGATTTTTTACGTGACTCTTTCGGTTTAGTTAGCAGATGCCAGTGTCCTGTTCTCCTCGGCACGCTCCCATGATACCTACACTGTTTTCTTCCTGTCCGCCTGCTGCTAGAGCCTCAGTGCAGTGACTCAGCATTCATTTTTTTTCAGTGCCCCGAAACAACCCCCTACAGCCAGTGCTGCTTGCATCCTTAATACATAGTAGATTTGAACTTTATCACAGTTTATTGTGTGATATTAGGAAATGCTGTATGGCAGAATAAATCTGTAGGATTTGTGCAGAGCCATACATTGATGTGTTGGACTGGCAGGATGACCAGATAGATAGTTAGGTCATCCAACGTTAAGTTCCACTTTTCTTAAAAAAGCAAAAAAACGTATTCTGTATTTAGTCTTTAGCTTGCCAGACTGTATGTGTGTGTTTCACTATTCTTCCCGTCAGGGAACTCTATGTCCATCTGGTCTCAAAATATCTGGTTTATCCGCTTGTTCACACCATTTCTGACCTTGCTGTCCATCTGCTATTTGGCTCCAGCTCCAGCAAACTCATTGCAGTGTGTGTGTGTGTGTGTGTGTGTGTGTGTGTGTGTGTGTGTGTGTCTGTGTGTCTGTGTGTCTGTGTGTCTGTGTGTCTGTGTGTCTGTGTGTCTGTGTGTCTGTGTCTGTGTCTGTGTGTCTGTGGCGGCGGATCAAAATCCATTCAATACTTTGTGAAAACAATGACCACACCATTTCCCCTCTCCCTCTAGTTTCTTGGCTTATGATAATTGGATCAGGCACAGAATACCTACTTATGCCTTGTTCAAACTATAGGATTTTCAAATCTTAACTGGTTTTAAAAAAAGGTGGGAACCAAAGACCCAAATGAAAGCTTTAACCAACTTTTTTATATTTAAATCATAGAAAGGAGCACACCAGATGATTAAGTCAAGAAGCAGGACCTCACACTTGCGTATTCAGTGATGTTTCAGAGTGACTTCAGTTAAAAATATACATTGACTATCATCGGCAGTCTGTGCTATGTTTTGCAGCTCCCCAAAAAATCAATATGTTTGATATTTACAATCAAAATCAGGAGGAAGAATATATCACTCTATATCACTGATTTTATCAACTGATATTGGTCACTGCTGTATTGGCATATGTTGTGGGGTTGATATTTCCAATATGAAAAACTATGTTTTAAAATAAACTATATTTTACTATATTTTTTTTATAAAATATAATGTAGACCAACATGCTCGTTTGTCCAGCAGAGCACTCCAACTAACAATCTGGTGGCAAGCAGCAAGAATAAGAAACAAAAAAACTGCTGTGAGAGATATCAAATCAATAGTTTCATTCAACACAGAGGAGTCAAGAGCTTAAAGCTGCTGTCACTCACTAATGGTTAAAATTGTAAACAAACACAAAAATTACATAACGAACAAGTCACCATGTTATAATCATACACAACTCTACCAAAAATTAACTTTGACATTTTGGAACATATAATGACAAACTTTACTTTGTACTGTACCCATTTTGCCTATGTTATAGATACAGCCTAAGATCAATATTTGCATCGGCCAAAATAATTGGTCGAACTATATTTAATTTATGTAAACACATCATACTACAGGATCATTTGGAGAGATAATCAGTCCAGACAATCTTTGAATCAGGAACACCTCCACAAGTTGAACTACTTTTTAAATCAGTCATATCCTCAAATGTGGGGTTAGTATTAGTGACTTCGCATTAGCCTGGGCAATTATATGATTGCGAGTAGTGATCGCGATAAATTTCAAGTCGATTATGGTGATCAGCTGTGTGCATAATTTATCGTTCAAACATGTCTGAAATGTGCGTGACAACAGCCAATCAGTCGACTTTTTCCTGCTCTGTTTGTAAGTTGCCGGAGAAGTAAACAGGAAGACTGAACGTGGAGCTAAACACGGAGCTGAGGGAAGAGAAATAGATGTCAGCCGTGACTTGGAGCAATAAACCAGGGAGGTAAAGGTGAATGTTGAGAAAAAGTAAAGGAAATTACAATCTATCCGCCGCTGAGAAAAGTAAAGAGAAAAGTAAAATTCACAGCACAGCAATTCACACACAGGTATGGTGCATTCAAAAGCGTCGGAACGACTTGGGTGCATTCAAGAATGTGGGACATATGAATACTTACAGATAAACAAGTTATTACTGAATGGAACTTAGTGCAATAAACAAGTTAGCAAAAACAATCACAACAACTAATCTCACAATTATTTTGGGTCTTGCATACCTGCAACACACTCAGGACTGTTAAGTAGTTCACTGTGTTATTTTATTTATTTTTCTACATTTGTTGTGCTGTTGAGTAATTTTTTTTTTCTATGTGCATCTCATTTAATTTAATTTGCTTTGTTATTTACTTTGTATGTTAATAAAAAAAATTGAACAAATATTTAGTTTCTTTAGTTTTCAGTACAGATGCTTTAAAACTGGAAGTTTAAAAACAATATAAAAAATTGTGATAGCAATGGAAATTGGACGAAATGAAAAAATATATTGTGATCTTTTTTTTTCCACATTGCCCAACCCTACTTAGCATAATGCATCCTTAATGCTTTTGCTTCCATTTTTCCATAAAACAACTTGGTTAAAGATGAATGGGAACAGGCACTGAGGGAAAACTGGTTTTAAAAAATGGGGCAGATAGTCCATGTTGAAACAAGCAAGGTCAGGTTAAGAAGGATGGTCAAAAGAAGTTGGCCAAGGTTCAGAGCTGGAGCAACCACATAAACAAACAGGTTACAAGAGAGGCAATGAAGTGTGTTTCAAGGGTCAGTCTGTGGACTTTATGACCTATAGAAGGTGTTCTCCTTGTAACACTACTGTTTGCACCCTAAGGGTTGGTGCAAGGGGTCATGAAAACACACAGATACACAAGTCACAGATGACTGAGACAAAGTCAGAAGTTCTTTTAAGTTTAGTTCTGAGGTTATACATTATCCTCAGAGCCTCTTACATGGCCTCAGCATCTCAATAAAGTGTATTTGTCAAGACAGAGTGTAGTAGTCGGTGTGGTAAAATGCTTGAAGATGTTTTTAGTTGTAACCAATGGTAATCCAGCCTAATATATTACATAACCTTTTACATTGTATATCTAAAAATACACTGTGCTCTGTGATTCTGCAATGTGACTGTTATTAAATTAATTTATGGTTCAGCCAACCTTGAATTGTTTCAATAGACGTGATGTATTGATCAGTGAAAGTCACCTTTGATAATATTACATTGATGACATATATTATGCTGTTCATGTCATGTGAGATGGGCCTGTGTTTATATTAGGGCTGCAACTAACGACTATTTTAATAGTCGACTAGTCACCGACTATTGAAACGATTAGTCGACTAATCGGATAATTATTAATTTTTTCTTAAATTTAGCATGAAGTTGCTTTAAATATGTGGCAAATGATAATAAACACAAGAAATATGGGTACTTCAATGAAAAATGCATCTTTTGTTCAACAATTCAGCTGCTGATTCATACAAAAAATAAATAAACCTCTGTCCATTTTTTCTGGACAGGAAAATGTGTTTTATAAAACTATTTTTGCTCCATCAAGTGGGTGGAACTGGTTCTGGGATCTGGATGTAGTCTGGGTTGAACTGGGCTCACCTGTTGGAACCTCGTATCACGGACCAGCACCAGTACTGACTTAGTGAGGAGCCTGTTGCTGCTGCACATCTGCTTCTTCTGCAGAAAGCCTCCATGCTGGCTCTCTGCTTCAGACTGCATGCATTTAATTTAAAATACGTTCGTCAGACATAACGTTAAAGCTCTCTTTTAAAGTGAAAAAAAGCGCTTATAAACAAAACGTATCGGCTGAATGTTACTTGAATCTTACCGAGGCAAGTCAGACTCCGTTTGGTTCAACTGCCCGACGTGCTTTCTATTTAAATGCTCGTGCATCGCCGAGGTGCTGCCGTGATACGCAGGTCTGCTTTGCAAACCTTGCAAGTCATTTTTTTATTGGCCGTATACAGGCTAAAATGCTCCCAAACTTTCTAAGTTTTGGTATGTGTAGCTGTGTTGGACGCCGCAAGCGCGTACGTTACCGCTCGCGCTCGGCAGAGATTGTAAAGAAGTGAGATGCCTCACTCTGTTGGAAAAACACGTCTGGCGACAATAGTCTATTATCTATTAATATTATCGATTTTTGTCGACAACGTCGACGAATCGTTGCAGCCCTAGTTTATATTACAGTTTTATTTCTAATAAATGCATCTGCAGGCTTGGCACTAATCAAATTTTTTTCTTTCTTTGTGATGAAAAGGAAAATATATTACAAGTGGTAGAAATGGTGTATTTGCTCGTATGTCCTGACCAAAATAGAGGTGGTAGAAAATAGTTGGGTCAACTTTATCATGGTCTTGTGGTCAGAGGCCATTGTTGGGGCTGGATTGCATATATTAGTCCCGCAAGAATGTCACCTTTCTAACCTGGATAAGGCTTCTTAGCCATGGGCACTTAGCCTACCTATGACCCCTTGGTTGGAGCTGCTTTTTAGTAAGCTTTGTTCAAGTTTGCTGTAATCCTCCCTCCCTCTCCATCTCCATTTGTCTAATGGTTGAAGTGGAATGCCACCTGCTTGGTCAGCCCTAGGCTAACCTACACCCCTCATTAGACACCTCTCTTGTGAGTGGGACCTTTACAAGTATAATCTGGCCACAAACCGAAGTACAAGGAGGCCTTGAACAGGTTCCATTTCTTTTACATATAGAGTACCATACAGGGGTATTTATCTCCCTGTGTATGGAATTCCTTGGCCAGGTTTCTGATAGATGAGGGTCTGGGTGCTTGTTTTGTAGATTATTGTACTTTTTCCACTAACCTCTCTTTAACTCCTGTGGGACAGAGAGGTCATGAGTTAACCTTGTTTGTGTTAGGCCCTCCAACAATGACTTAGATATGGTACGTCCTAAGTTCTTTTGTTCAACTTAAAGTTGTCTGGCAGGTTGCAGGAAGTGGGCCAATGTCCTGAAGGCTTGTCTGGCCACTCATGTTGACTGACTAGTAGTAATTGTTGTGTTGTTGTGTTTCCAACCCCCTTTTTTATTCAAATGTCAAATTACATTCTAAAAGATAGACTCACAGTTCAGTACATGTGTTCCTCTTACCTCTAGTGCCATTTATCAATCTAGATTGTTTTAGTTTGACTTGCTGAATGTTGGATAAATCGACTGTAGAGATGTTAGCCTTTTAACAAATATAATCAAACTAGATAGCACTTCCTACAGTACATTAAACTGCTCACAACAAGGTCTGTGGATTACCTTGAGTAACCAAGTCATGATTTTCCCCTATTAGTCATTCAGTCAACTAATCTGTCATTTGGGGTTTAGTCAACTCCTTTAGTCCTTTCGTTATTTTTTAAATGTTTTTTGTTATTTTTTAATGTTTTTTGTTATTTTTTTAATCAGCAAATTTCTGGTAAACACAAGTTGTGGTGCTTTTGCATAATTATTTGTGGAGAAACTGATTTTACAGATCTGTTAATGAAATCAACAAATCAATTAGCGGTCAAAATTGTATGAGTGCAAGTTGACTAAGAAGTTCTTATGCCAAGGACAGCCAGAATGCTGAAAAGAGACGTTGCTGTTTAGTTTTTAAAAGCCAAAAAAAAGCCACATTCCAGCTTAAGTCATAAAAATCCAGTTATTTACATTACAGTTCTTCATTGTTTTTTTTCGATTATTGGATATTTGCAAATCCATCTTTTCAGTCTTTAAGTAATGTGTTTGTGTCTGAACAGCCAGCTGTTCAACCAGTCAGCATGCTGTGAGGAGCTTCTGGCAGCTACAGGCATCGTTTAGGTGTGTGATGACCAGTAGGCATGAGGCAACTTTTCAAACAAAAGGCCACAGTGACATAAAAGATGATTGACAGATGGCTCATCCAATCACCTGCCAAGTATTTTTTTTTTTTTTTTTAAAGTGTCGTTTTCAAACAGTTTCCAATGTCTGCTTCTCAGGTGCTTCTGTTTAACAAACCATCTGGCAGCATCAGCTTCAATTGCAACAGATCTTCTTTGTAAATTAGGAATTGTCAAGAAGTAACATAAAAGGGACTTTTTTAACAGGTGAATTACTTTGGTAAAAATAAGTTGAACAACGGTTTGCATGTCCTCATCTCCCCTCATTTAATAAGAAAAAGGCAGCTGGTTAGGGATTCTGTGCTTGTTTGCATATGGTCCTTAATTAGATAAAATTAGGAGTAGAATTAATTATTTGTGATTTGTGTATAAATGTGTGAGACGAGGGGCTTACAAGCCGCAGGTAGGAGAGGAGATGAGAGGGTAAGAAGTGAAAAACTGATCTGTTTAGAGGGAAAAGAAAGTAAAGCAGTGTTGGCACAGATCCTACCAAGCCCCTGAAGACTTTCCTCCAGGGCTGGACCCTGAAGGCTTTCCTGCCTGCTTGCTTTCCTCTGTGCGTGTGTTACCGTGTGCATGTTCACACACTCCAGCTCTTGCCTTGTTAGTTTCTCAGCACTACCCTCTCTTCCTCTTGCCCTTTTCTATTGTTGCACCACGTCAAGCCCCTGTGGCTATCCTGGAGTGTATGTGTATTGCTGTTTAATTGAGGTAAAGGGAGAACCTATTGGGTATGTGCTGGATATTTGTTTGTGTATGTGAGATAGAGAGAGAGAGAAAAGGTTCGGTTTTGTGTTCATGCATGTGAATAAAGCCGCTTTTTGCTCTGAAGTAGAATTCTCCTCTCCAACTAAAGCAGGGGAGGTGCGATCTTCATAATTAATAGATTTCCTTAATCATGTTTACTTCCGGTAAAATCTGGGGCATAATTTGTTAAAGAGGTTATGATGATTTGCATACACTTAAATATGGGTCGTCCTTTTCTTGCCAAAAAGGCAAAAAGAGCTTTTTAGCTGCACTTTTACTCTACAATACTAAAGAAAAAACAAGCATGGATGACGAAGAAGGCCTATTGTTAATTCTTTGACAATGTGATTGAATAAAGAAATGACAACAGGGGAGTCGGAGATTTAAAGTTGGAATTTAAAAAAAAGAAAATTGAAGACATAAAACAAGTAAAACCTGAGGAAAAACATATTTTCATTGTCTTCTATCCTGCTCTGTTAGACAGACACACACAACCTCGGGAATCTCTCTCACACACACACACACACACACACGCACACTGACCCACATAAAAATTTGAGGTCTGGTCTGATAGGCAAACACAGAAGCAACAAGCTCAACTTCATCTCACTGTGTTTAACCATAACATGACACAATCAAATATTAAAGTGGAGTTTAAATTAAAGGCCCCAGACTCTGTTTAGATTGCTCATCACTCTAGTTTTGACAGCTGTAATTACAGGTTTGAAAGTAGAGATCTGGCTATTTTAGTTCCATTCCTGTCCTTCCCTCAGTCTCTCTTCCTCTACCCTCCATACGCCCCTCAATCCTTCTCTCGCTCCTTATCACTTGTCTTTCTCTTTCTGTCTTAGGAGTATTAAATCTGCGACTTTGCCAACCTCCACCCTTCCCTGTCTTGTGTTATGTGTTACTTATTGCTCAGCGCACAACTTCATGTACCCAGCCTCTGGAGTCCTTGCTGGACCTTCGCCCTCTGGGACTGAACTCTGACCCTGCAGCAAGCCTTAAGGCGCATTAAGAGGCAGGCTGTGAATGACAGGGTGTGGTAGGGGTCAAAGCTCACAGGTCAGTGGGGATCAGGGGCAAACAGGCCCACTCCCTTCCATTCTGCCTTTCTCCTCTGTCTTCTCTCCCACATCCCTCTCTCTATCCCCTTCCTACTTTCTCTACTTCACTTATGCGCTGTTGTCTTTGTTTTGTTTTGTTTTTGCTTTAATTTCTCTTCCTATGCCTTTATTTGAAAATATTGACAATCAGGATTTCTTTTTTTGTTGAATCTATAATCCTTAGGATTTCAGTCCTGTCATTAATGTGTCCTGTTCCAGATTAGACATGGCAGTAATAACTCCTTGAGCAGAAATACAACAGAAGAGATTCAATTACATGAAATCACTCAATAATTGGCCTTATTCAGTGTTGATATCAACTGCGATGTGATTGAATGCTGCGCACAGTGTGAGTAGTTTTTCACACAACACAGTAAAGGAATTGGAGGTGTGAGCCAGCAGCTCACTGTGGCTGCCCCTTCTTCTTCTATTTATAACTTTGATATTGAAAGGAGCTCAATATTTTCTGCATATTTTATTTAATTATGAATCTTGTTGTGTTCATGGTCAAACCACTGGAACTAATTCCAATCCTGATACACTGTTGACTTATACCCACTTCTGAGCCTCTGTCCTCTCCCTTTCTGCTCTCTCTGTCCCCTTTTCTCATCTGCTGCCTGGTCTTTGTCTTTTCTTTGCAGTTTTTTTTCTATCTTCCCACACTCCCTCCCTGCTCCTTCTATTCTCCTAACCATGCCCTGTCATGGCCTCCACACTCTTAAGCCATTGATTTACCAACACACTAAAGGGACTTTTCATTTCTTTGAGCTTTGTGTGTGCGAGTGACTGAATTTGTGCATTTTTATTCCTATCCTTGGCTCAGTGTCTTTCTCCGATTGTCATCAGACACATGTTGACTGTGGTGTGTGTTCCCAACCACCAATTAATACACAATCCTCTTAGAGCTTTTACTGTCAGCATCACGCACACATGCAAAGCAGCAAAACAAACAAAAAAAAGCCAGACAGCAGAAAAAATTTAGCTGCTGTCTGATTAATGACGATGTATAGTCTGTAAGATTTGATGTTGATCCCCTTGGGGACGAAAGTATTACAACAAACCCAGACTGTAGTAACAAATAGCGTGGGTTTTACTCAATGTCCGTTATTCAGTTTTTGTGTGTTTACTTTGGAGGACTGCTTGAGGACATGGATATTTGCAAGTGGTTTGAACAAAGTGGTTTTGAATTATTTAACTTAATGAGTGATGATTGAGCACATTTGTGGTGTAATACTCATGAAACAAGATTAGATATTGTAAATACCTTTTGCCTTCAAGTTACTCGGAGCAAAACTCAAGATGGGAACTGAGTTTAACAGTACACAGAAGCCACGGTTGGGTTCAAGCCATAGACTGAGTTCAGCATTAAACTTGTCGCCATCTTGTGTCGCCATCTTGTTTCCGATACGGGGAGCAGACCATATTTGGACTGTGGAGGAGTGAGAGGGATCTGACGACACTGACTACATTTTGACTAGCAAAAAAACAAAACAAAAGTGTAGGTTACTTTCTTCAGAAAACTAAACAGCGACTCCTTGGAGTGTCTGTTTATCCAACCAAATGCTGAACAAGACATTTTTACACTTATTTCACATTTATATATATATATATATAAATAACTTTGTATATAACTTTATTGACAGTGTCGGGGATACGCATTGTTTTGCTTCTCTCCTGATGACTGCTCGCCTTGTTAGTGACCTGTCAATCAAAGGTAGCCATGCCCCAAATCATACGATTCTTTATCTTCTATTTTCTTCTAAATGGGACCATTATATGAACTATTAACATGAAATTGTCTTGAAGAAGATTTTTTACCAACGATTGAGACCATAGTGTTATCCTAAAAAAAAGGTAGAGGTAATAAATCAAGTGAGAAGTTTTCAGATTTTGCATTGAAATGAATGGACAGATTTCTTTTGCAGCCAAACTTAGCGCCCTCTACTGGAATTTTCGGTAGAATGCCGCTTAAGGCACTTCCTGGTTTGCCTCCTTGTTCAGACCCGGAGGTTGCCGCCTGGTGGCTCACAGGTGCAGGCGGGTCAGCGAGGACCTCTGGGGGCTGCCATCTGCATGTATTGCCCTGCTGTAATGACACAGAGCTGTGCTATTGCTGAGGAAAAAGGCTATTTTGACTGCATACATTGACACAGGTGAACATGTCAGTACTGTCAGTATGGATATTGTTATTGTGCCCATTAAAGTGGTTGCAAGACTTTTAATATCCAACATATGACATTATTCCCTGGAAAGATTGTTAGAGAAAGGCGTTTTCTTTTGCAAGTTTGTTCTTAGTTTGGGTGCTTTAAGTGGACCACAGACAACAGTGGAAATCCCCTTCCTCTTACTCATAATCTCTTGTCTTCTTTTGTCTTCATCCTACGTACCGTTTTTTTTTTCTGTCTGTCTTTCCCTCTTTATCAGTGCAGGCTAAATAAATCAGTTGTAGTTCATTGCAAGTTTACACCACCGTGAAGTCTAAAACACCCTAATAGACTCACCTAAGACCTAAAGTATTCAATAAACCAATTTACTACTTTTTAATTCTCAGAATAAACATAGTAGGTTGTTATTTCATGCCAGTCAAATCAAACAATAGGCTGGTTCATTCCCCGTTGTGATAATTTATCCTCTGTTAGTTTTGAGGGTTCGTAGGGTGGCTGCTGAGGGCTTTGAACTCTAAACAACTTTGATGTTGGTGATGAGCCAGACTGATAAAATAACTGCATGTCCACACCCTCAGCCTCTATCTGTTGGTACCTGGATAATCCTTGTTAAACCCAACTGAAAACAATACCTTTGTTCAGTGATTCAACCTCTGCTTCCACTTAGCGACCTACACTTTTTAATAACATGAATGAAATGAATCTATTACATTGCTCTTTGAAGGCGCACACTTTTGTGGATATCTGCGCAACAACATCTTCAACAACAACATGCTTCTTTTTGTGTACTTAAAGTGCGGGGGCAGTTATCTCACACAGAGAGATCCTACTAATCTTTGTTTTCCTTTTTGTCAAGTTATCAGCTTATCTCTAACTACACAAGACATCTGGAAATTATTGCACCATTTTTCTTATATACCATCTTCCTTCCCTCCTGTACCTCTGATCTCTTTCTCTCACACTTTCTACTTCTCTGTCTGATATGATCTTTTCTTTTTCCCTGTGTTTTTCCCCTCTGCTCTTTATCTTTTTGCAGACTTTACCCAGTAGTAAAGGTTAAACAGTCCTTTGTGCTGTGTGACCGAACAGTATGCAGAGGAAGGACATGTGGCGACTGGAGGTTGATCAGAGTCATGTCCAGTAGGCTAAAATAACAAATAGCTTGACTAGCTCTCACTGTTGTCCATTGTTCTGTGATAAGGACCAGTCAAAAGAGGACCCCCCCCAGTTTATCATTGGAGAATCATTGGAGTTGGGCATCAGCATGCTTACTTTCTTTCCACTGACTTTAACAACACTCATAACCGATTTAATTATTGGTTTGTGTTCTTTAGAACAAAAGGGGACAACAACAATTGATTCCTTTGTGTCACTTTGTGGTTAACACACTGCACACACAACAGTGACACCTTACAAGGTTGTTGTGGTGAAAGCAATCATATGTGCATTCCAGCAGATTTATTGCAACATTAGCATTTTTTAGCCATTATGGCCATCTAAAAAAACGTCAGTCCAATGTTAACTCTCCGTTCAGCTCTGTTTTGGCCTCCACAAACTTCTAAGTGAAATATCTGTCTCTTTAGTAGTTTAATGCTCCACTATATTCACCAGGGAGTCGTAAACATTGTCTGTCGTTTGGTCCTGGGCAGGTAGCATATGATAGGTGGTTTCTCACGATAGAAATCCTGAGAGAATGTGATGTCACCAGATGGTCAATCCATCTTGTCAGTCTTTGGGTAATTAATTTGTGTATGAACCACAGTGGTTTGGACCAATCAGCACTCTTTGACAAGCTACTGAGAGGCTACTCCTTCAAAACAACAATGGTGCCTCTTTAAGATGTTAGCATAGATGCTGCAGGAGCTTCCGTTATATCGGCACTGGAGAGCACTTCTTCATTAAAAGAACAAAGAGGGGCATGCTGAAGCTAGTATTCTCTTATCTGGCTAGCAGTGGATAGTGTGTGACAATATTGGACAGATGGTTCATCCAATCACCTGCCAGGCATTTTTTGAAAGTTCCTGACTTTTTTACCGAACAGTTTCCAATGAGGTCAGTGTCAGATTGATTGCCTGCTGCTGTGGGAAACTATGTCCATGAGAACTGTGAGGGCAAACCAAAAGCTGAGTTTTTTGATAAAAGCTATCCATTACCCTGTTTTTTTTTCTTAAAAATGTTGATTAGAGCAGCTTTAAGAGGACTATTATTCCACATTTTCAGACATAAAAAAATACCAGAATTCAGCAAAATGTTGATACTGCTTTACTGTGTGCCTTAGGACTAATAAATTGCAACTGTTTTCACAGTTTATCATCAGTAAAGCTGTAATTAGTTCTTCATTGCAATTAACAAAAGCATCCAGTTAATACAATTGTTCAACTAACTTCATCTTAATGCAGTTATTAAGTATTCAGCTGCCTGAGACTGTCGCGACTAGAGACTGCCTCTAGTGGCCGTGGTAATTATGAATGACACAAAGGTCAAAGCGACGGTATGGAGTCTAAAAGCAACGGCAGGAAGTTAGGATATGTGGAAGAAAGAATGACAAGGTCCACTTATGTGGCGAAAGTGTCAAACGAACCGGAATTTCATCCAAATGTGTTTGTGTCCTGTGTGAAACAAAAAGTCAACGTTGTTATCTTAACTGCCGTGCCTAGCCTCTGCATAGGTTTGTCACGGCTGCATAACGTTTTATGTCATCTATGTAACTACCTCACATCTGGTTATTAAATCCATATATTTTACTTTTTAAAAATCTTTTGCTAAACCAAGTAGTTTTGTTGGCTAAACAAACCAAACTAAGGCAGTTTTACAATGTTAGCGACACGTTTAAAGCCGCAACCGCAACCTTAAGGTTTCAGAACTGATGTCCTGGCAGGGGGTGCTAATTTAGGAAATGCTCCTGTGGGTTATAATTGAGGATAGGAACAAACAACCTATGTGATTGTATGGTTTGGAGGACTTGTTTGTGTGCCTCTAACATTCCAACATGTAAACACTTTTTACCAGACATGTCGACATGCTGTTCTGATTAATTCTGAGAAGTGAAGTTATGGCGTGACTGGTCAGTCAATCACTTAATGAGCTGACAGATCCTGACTAGATAAAGGGTGCCAGCTACCACTACCAGCAACTACTTTCTAGATCAGTGGTGGGCAATTATTTTTTCCATGGGGCCACATGAGAACCAAAAAATATTGAGAAGGGCCGGGGCAAAAAGCTGAACTCAATTCTGCATAATATTAATTATATGTTTTTTTAATAAAAAGCAGTAAATAGCATTGTTTTGACAAGCCGGTAAGAGTAGGCTGTTATAATTAAGCAATGAGGTTGTGAGGAACCTCACTTCCAATGAGAAAGTGAGGTTGCCTTACAAAAAAATTAATTTATTCACTCAAATTTCCCAAAGCAATGGTAAACAAAATGTGAACTTTTGTGAAACCTTTTCTAAGCATTTGTGACTTATATTAGTGAACATTTTCAGTCACATTCACTCCAAAACACATTTTGAGTTTCAAATACTGTTGGAAAGAGGTTCTTAGCATTCTACAGACATCACAATATTGCTTTTGTGCTCCAAACATTAAGCAAGATGCATATTGAACTAACTGAACTGTGTCCCAGTTCACTGCTAGTTGGTGCCTTTACATGCCTACATGTGGGCGGCTGTGGCTCAGTCGGTAGAGTCGGTTGGCCCCCAACCGAAGGGTTGGTGGTTCGATCCCTGACTGTCGTAGCCTACATGCCGAAGTATCCTTGAGCAAGATACTGAACCCCAAATTGCTCCCGATGCTGTGTTCATCGGTGTGTGAATGAATTCCTAATGGTGGCAGGTGGGACCGTTTAGGGTAGTCTCTGCCACCAGAATGAATGTGAGCGCAGTCTGTAGTGTAAAGCGCTTTAAGTGGTCGCAAAGCAACTAGAAAAGCGCTATATAAGTGCAGGTCCATTTACCATTTACCATTTACATTTGTAGTCTAACCACTTCATTTGCTGTTTTTAAGTTATGTTTTCTTGTTCAGTGAGAGAAGTCTCTGCTGGGCTTTAACGAGTGCATTAAAGTCAGGTTGAATGTCTGTGGTGGAGATGCGAAGCACAGCTGACAGATGATCTACAGTGAGAGAGGATCTATACCTTGATTTTGTAAACTTAATTGAAAATGTTTGTTCACATATGTAGGTAGAGCCAAAGAGAGCCAACATCTTCTGAGCATGTCTCCTCATGTTTGGAAAGTTCTCCTCCTTAAGACAAGAGTAGAAATCAAGCAGAGATCCTGACTTAAAGTGCTCTGCCAGTACTGCATCAGACTGTAGGTCAATGAGTTCCAGCTGAACATCACTGGGTGCATTTTCCACATTGTAGGTAAAGCGAGAGGAAATCATGTGCATTTCATCCTCTTAGTTCTGAGGTCTAAATCGCCTTGACTCACAATGCAATGCTCCTAACATGGATGAGTACCTGCGGAGGTGATCAGCTGATGGAGTGACTTCTTTGTGAGTCACCATGTGAGTGAGAGTTTTGCTCTCCAGTTGGCTTGAAAGAAATTGCATCTTTCTCATGAAAGCCTTCACCAGGCTGTGCATTTCATGAACAAAAAGGCCTTTGCCTTGCAGTTTGGTGTTCAGTTCGTTCATCAGTGCCGTCACGTCAACAGCAAAAGCTAAATCTGCCATCCAGTCCTCATCTGAGAGCTCTGGGATGTCTCCGCCTTTCGTCTCACAAAACTCTCGGATCTCTGCTTTCAGGTCCCAAAATCTTTTTAGCACTTTGCCAAGGCTGAGCCATCTGACAGCTGTGTGGTAGCTGATGTCACTTTTCTCGGTCTCATGCTCCTCCAAAAGTGAGACAAACTGTCTGTGATTCAATGCCTGTGCCCTGATGAAGTTTACTGTTTTAGCAACAACATCAATAACATGGTTCATTTTCGACTTACACAACACATGTTGGTGTATAATACAATGCAAAAAAAGTCTGACATTTTTCCCTGTATGATTTGGACTACTGTCCGTTGTGACACCTGCCAGTCTGTCCCATTTCAGTCCCAGTGTGTCCATGCAGCCATTAACCTCCATAAACAGATCACTCCCTGTCGTCGTCCCCATGGCTGCCAGCTCCTCCGTAATCTTGGAAGTCCGTAATCCCCCGGACAAATATGAGTAGTTGGGCTGTGTTGTGGACATCACAGCTCTCGTCCAAAGCCAAGGAGAAAAAGTAAAAACTTGCCACTTCATGTTGCAGCTGAAGCTCCAGATTCCTCGCAATGTCTTCGATCCTCCTCGTCACTGTTCACCTGGACAGCGGGACTTGCTCAAATGCGCCTTTTTTTCAGGGCATATTAGTGCTGCAGAGTCCACCAAGCACTCTTTCACAAACTCCCCCTCCGAGAATGGCTTACTGTTTTAGTGATTTTGTGGGATATCACAAAGCTGGTCTTGGTTGCTGCATCCCTGGATGTGTGAAGTTTGCTTAAAAAAACCTTGCTGCTTTTGCAGCTTAGCTAGCAAAGCTTCCAATGTCTGCGCCCTTTCAGCATCAGTCAAGTTTTTGTATTTCTCCGTGTGTTTCGTCTCATAATGCCAACTCAAATAGTAGTCCTTAAAGAAGGCGATCTGCTCCCAACAAAGTAAACACACAGCTTTACCTTTGACTTCGGTAAACAAATACTTAGAAGTCCAATTTTTGTTTAAAATTCTGCATTCGGCATCTACCTTTCTTTTTTTACCACGAGCGGACATTTCTGAGGGCTAAGATCGTCTTGTGATACCATCCAATCCTGCGCACTTGTTGCTATACGTATATCGTCATACGCGTCAAAATAAAAGCGATGCAGCTTTAGTCCATGCATGAGGTTAAAATGAGACAATACGTTTTTTTTGTAATTTCCATAACCTTACATGGGCCAGTCAGAGTCAACCAAGGGGCTGGATGTGGCCCGCGGGCCGTCTAATGCCCAGGTCTGTTCTAGATGAAGGTTCAAACAATTCCCTCCAAAATTCTTGCTTAAAAAAAGGACTTGTTTTTCCATCATAAAGTCTTGTTAAACTCCTCATATTAACTCGCCCATAATCACCACAGAATCCAAGTAAATTTAGTACTTGGGCTATAAATTGATAGATATACTTATAAATCTAAATATTGCCTTCACTGACCATCACTACAGCATTCTCTCTCCAGCCAGCATAATTGGTAAAGGTATCATCTTTTCTGAGGTCATTCTGGTGGCAGTCCTGACAAAACAAATACAGTCCATGAAACCTAAGCTCAGCATGATAGACTCGTATTACAGTGAATAAGACATAAAACACTGTGGTTTTCCTTCAGGTCATAATATTACTCTAGGTTTTGGAGTCTTGAAAACTGCTGAGTAGCATCTTGTCTCCTTTCTGCAATACAATTTTATGTTTCCTGACTTGCCTCTTGTATTTAGCCAAAATTAAAGTCCCATTCTATAGAAATTGTGAACACACTTCTTTGGGAGAGCCTAGAGGCCATCATTTGCAGTTGTCAAATTTGAGTGGTGTGAATGTAACCCGGGTAGGAGTAGAATATTTATTGTTTACAAGTTTTCCCCTCTATTTTCCCCTTCTGTATTCCTTACTTTAGGACATCTTCACAGAGCCTTATTTAAGAAATTCTCTCAATTGCCTCTATGTATTGCATGTTTGGTGCTACTGTTAGTATACTGTTCTGTATACATATTTTTTTTCTGTGTGTGTGATGCAAATGTTGTGTATGATTGAATATGATGGGCGCTGACACAGTTTGATGCATATCTTGGTATGCGAGGTTAGTATGAGAGGAATAGCTCAGTGCATAGCGTGGGCGAAGCAAGTGCGCAGCCAAATGAGAGAGAGGGATGGTGATGAACTCTGAACAGACAAGTGTTGGCAATCAGAGCATAGAGGAAATAATCAGTGAAGTTGTCAAGTGGTAGTATATGTACAGTGAAGGCTTCAGTTTGTCCTTGAATAGACACTGCAGCTCCTCAAAACCCAAGTAAAGTTCCTCACTGTACTCAACTGCTGGGCACAGTGAAGGAGGTCAGCCCTAAAGTAAGGATCAACATTTTCCATTAGGCCTTACAGTTGAGGATTTGGGTATGTTCATAATTACCTAGAGTCTGGAGGGCCACCAGACTCTAGGTAGGCCGCGCACTGAATTTACTGAGCTGCCCACCCCTTTTCTCCACTTCAAAACATGACAGAGAAATCTGCTTACCTGTCTGTATCAATCCCGACCCCACATGATCGCTAAGTATGCATATGCGCGCGCCGAACTAAATACTATCAACCTGTACGGGCCGGTCAGAGGTCCAAACACACTGCTGCAATATGCCGTTCGTTAGCCCGCGAGCTAACATTAGCTTTTAAAGTTGTTTTAATCACACTAAACTGTGACTTACTGTTTTTAATAACTTCCTGTCGCTAAACGCATGCAGCTTTCAAAATAAGAGCACAGTGTCGACCACAGAAATACAAGACTGTCAAAATATGATGCCTTAAATAAAACATACAAGAACCCTTATTCTTCATTAAAATAACTGCTGACTACCCCGGTAACTATTTGTTCACATATTGACCTTGCACAATCAGGCCATAGACTAGGTTTCTATCCAGTCTTGTTTCTGTCTACTTTTTCCTCCTCCATAAATGTTCAGCACTTCAAAGCTGCCATTGAGCAGTGTCAGTAAGCTTCCAGGCCACAGGATCTGCTGAGCCCAGCCTTACATTAGAGCTTATTCAATCCTGGCTACAGGTGTGCTGCCCCGCCAACTCCCAGAGGACGGCAGATGCTTCAAACACACCAAAACACAACCTTCAAAAGGCTGTGTGTCATCAGCATTAATTCCTGGACACTGAAGAATCAGCAGAGTACTCTGTCATCTGAAACTGACTTTGAGAGAAAGAGGGAGAGACGGGGAGAGAGAGAGTGGGCAGTAAAACACACACTGTCATTCATACCTTCTAATTATATCCCTGAGTCATAGAGAAACCCCGGAGCTGAGCTCACCAACACCGACATTCTCAATGGTTTGTGTGTGTGAGTTGTGATGTGGACCATATGTTTTAATTTAATAGCTTAAAGTTACGACATCACTGTTTGTGTTATGCCCTTTGTTTTCATTAATTTGCGTGTCTGTGAATTTACTCTACATGAGCATGCATCACTCTATCTTAAAACAGACTACAGCAGCTACACCTATTATTACAACTTAGACTGTCTGACACAAACTCGACCCTAACCCTCCAAACATAGCTTTATTGGCTTATCCGTGTAATATGTTCAATTACTGTATGAGCTAATGAAATATTTAGAAAACACGTTACAACCTTTGCTTGTTGTGACCTGTTTGCAGTTGATCTCATTGATTATTGACAAGTTATCGTTGGCTCAGAGACTATTTTAATGTAATGCTACATGGTCGCTTATCCACTCGTCTCTCTCTAAATCTGAAGGTAATTTTGGCACAGAATTTAAGAAAAATCGTCCTCCTGCCCCAGTGGTACCCTGCGATGGCTGACAATCCCATCCCCCTCACAGCTGTCAGATGGCCCGACATTGCAGACATTTCAAAGCCTAAATATGACATGTGATGGTCAGCCATATTTCATAGAGCCATAGTTACGTATGTAACACTCATTTTTACATCTCTACTACTTACAGATAATTTTTGTAGTAAAATAGTAGTTGCCTGCTTACTCTTAGTTTCTGCAAGAAATAGGCAAAACAATAACAGAATCTTCATTCATATTTGAGCTTGGCAGATTCAGATTCAACTGCTTTCCATGCTAGGCTTTGTTGGAGGTGTGTCCTAGTGATTATCATAGATTTTTCATGGATTTTGGAAAGTCAAGAGGAAAGAAATTACTGGTTTCTCTCTAGAAATAGGCGAATCTTATGTTGCAATAAAAACTGGGACCAGAAGCAATTTATTATGTAATAAAGTGACTGTTAATGTTGTAATAATCAACGTGTGGATTTAATGTTACTCTTTAAATTAACAACAGTCCACAGTCATGCTAATAGCTCTGTGAAAGTATTCTTATGCACAGAGGTGCTTTGAGCAAAATGCTAACATCAGCATGCTAACATGCTCACAATGTCAATGGTAATGCTCTCATGTTTAGCAGTTGTAATGTTAGCCATGTCCATCCTAGTTTAGTGAATGTAGGCATGCTAACCCAAACCAATGCACTGGACAATTTTTTTTTTTTTTAATTAAGCTAAGAGGATCCCTCAAGCTGTATCCAATCCATCCAATGTATTGCGGTCGAGGTATTCCACACAGATTTCAGCAGATAATAGAGAAGATGTACCAGCTTGGGGCAGTACAGAATGTCAGGGGTTCCCCAAAGACACAGGGAGTTGCTCATATGTGGAAATCTATCCAAAGTTCGTCGAGATTTTTCAGTCTGGACCAAAATGGTGAATACACTCCTGCCAGCATTACAATTCCTAGAGCTGGTTTGGCAAAGGCTTATGATACCTCATGTGATGTTGTATTGTCAATGGCTTTGCCCAAAAGTCTTCAGCCCTGTCATTACAGTATGAGAATAGGGAGTCTGTATGTTGGTGTGTTTTGGCATCTATTATTATAGTCTTAGTCTAAACCTTTGTTTTGTCATCAGCTGTATAAAGTGAGTAGCTGAAGCCCTTCTTTGGCAGACTTAAGTGATTGTCTGACAGCTATATAGGTAAGCTGGTGATGTGTCGCTCTGTTAATAATTCCAAAGACGCCATTAGGACCAAAGCTCTACCTGGTTATTTTTTTTAGCTATTTGCCCTATAAACTCAATTTTAAAGGCTGTATTTAAAGAATAAAAAAAGACAGAACAACCTGTGCTACAACAAGCTGCGGTTGTTTGAAAGTGGCAGTTGAACGGAGGCTGAACAGGATCCAGGATTATTTAATTAATAGCAGTTGCTTTGATGCCAAGCCCATTTCAGTTGAATAATGAGTAATAATTTATATTTGCATGGCAGCCATTTTGAAAGCCAGTAAGTTGTGATGCAGTGCTGGAAAAACTGGAGCAATATATTTGATTGTTTTGGGCATGATACTAAAACCTAAATTACACCCGATGGCGATGCCATCAGTGTTTGAGTGTGTTTACCTTACTAATGAGCAGGTCACAACTTGCATGGCAGCCTTAGCCTTGTTGGTGTAAAAAGCACTCTGAGCGGTCGCTAAGACTAGAAAAGCGAGATACACCTATGGACGATTTTAGCAAACACTATTTAGGCAGCATTTGTAGAGAGCTGGATTGAGTAAAATGTGACCATCTCTGTTCCATAAGACACGTGTGAGACAGAGGACTAAAAAATCTGCTGAAACATCCCCTGGGGGACTTCCAATCAAAGGTTACAGGAGTTGCTCAGTGACCTCTGATTAGAGGGCGTAAACATTTTTTTTTGGCCGACCACCGGAGGTCAGCCCTACACACGGGTGTGTATGGCTGCGTAATCTGCATAGACAGCTGTTATAAATAATTCAGATGTACATGTATTTTGAACGTATTAACCAAATGTTAATTGATTAAACAAGTTTCCGAATAGGTTTAATCTCTGCTTCATGGATAAGAAATCAACAATGTTTGTATAAATTGATTGATTGATTTTATTTCCCTGCCCTCTGTAGTGAGTGAGGTGAATCTGCGTGTAGTGAAACAGACACACAAACAGACTGGGAGGATTGTTCAATCAATGTGGATGCAGTTAATATATTTCAAACGCATAGACAACAGAATATCTGTGTGATTTAAACCGCTGTCTATGTAAAAATAATGCTTCACTAAATGCCACAAAAATAGATTTGATCCATAAAAACATGTGGGGGGTCTCAATGGGACGCATGTCTCACACCCGCAGTGTGGACTGATACATTTAGTTGAATGGAATCTTATTTGAGACACGAGTGAAATATGAGCCATTTTCAACATATAAAATGTTGACTTTTATACATTTGGCAAATATGTCAATACCAAGGCCATCATTAATGTGTTTTATGGCAGTACACATATATCACTTAGTTTACAACTCAACAAGCATGTTTAGATATGCAGTACCTTTTCATAAAGGGTTTGTTATCGGTAGATGAGACACACATCTCCCACCTTCTACTGCCGAACTTGGATTGAACTGATCCCAAAAATTAGATTTAAGTAAAGAATATTGCTATCAGGAGTGGCATAATTCAGTGGTCAGCACTGTGACCAGAATGTGGACCCACATTCACTGGCACCAGGGTGTTTCCGCCTCTCACCAAGTGTGGTCTGGGATAGGCCGTGGCTCTCTGTGAGCCTGTACTGTATAGAGGCCTATGTATAATTATTACATGGGAATAATATTCATGCCAAGGGATGCCTAGTGTCCCTGTGCTTACCCAACACTTAGTCCGGCAGATAATGTGAACTCAATGCACTGCAGCATGGAGTGAGACTCGGCTAACTTTGCCTTTAATCCAAACAGAACACATAGGTTGTATTTCAGTCTGCATGTTCCTTTTTCAGCCCAACAAACTGTTGGCAAGTACCAGAAATAGAACAGAGTTCTGAAACAGAGCAGCTAATGTTGGTAGTGAGAGCAACAAGTTTAGGGAGTGCTGCGTCATCATTTCTCTGTGCTCTGCAGCTGGGGAAAATACAAAGAGTTATAGATGTAACTAAAGTTCTATGAATTCTCTTGTTTTTGTATTTGAACCTGGTATCAAATTGGTTATCAAAAAGTTGCAGAATTTCACTGGATTTGGTATCAGCTGTTTACATTGCGTTTCGTCAAAAGCTCTTTGTTTAAAGAGCATCTAGATTGTGTGAGAATGCAACTGACTGCTGGGTGGCAGCTTCAGAAAGAGTAGCAGAACCTGCACAGGGCTGAGTTCCAGCAATAAATCACACACACACAGTCATTCAGACCTTCTCATTACAACCCTGAGTCATACAGAAACTGCGCAGGTGAGCTCACCAGTGTTATACTTCCGTAGTGTCTTTGCATGTGTACATGTGTAACTATGTTGGCACTATGAAAACATTTTTATTCCTAAAATGAAAGTAAAGTATGACGCTTATTGTGTGGCTTTGCATTCAATAGTCCAAGAAGGATTTGGAGTTGCTGAAAGAAGTTTAAATCTGAACATGTGTGCAGTCAACAGGATAAAACATTGTCAGACCTACGAAACCTTTCTAATTTCCCCTCTTAATCGGTTTCATAATGCCATATGTTCCTATCTAGTTAGTCTTTGGGTGGCTAATGGGAGATGTGCTGTGACTTGTCAGTGTTTTGAAGTTGGCATTTGGGTGTGGAAGAGAACCTTTCCTTCACCGATGTCTGACAGTGATTGAGATAGATCGGGCAAGGGAAGGAAGAAGAGAGAGACATGAGGCCGAGGGAGAGAGCCATGGGCTATAGCAGAGGGGGGCGGGTGTGTCTGGGAAATGGAGTTGTTTTAACATCAAAGATAACCCTACTCAGGACTCTGCAAAGACCTCCCATTAGGGCCGGGAGACACTCCACTTTATCATCGGCTCTTCCTGTTTGGCAGAGCCCTTATCCTTGAAGCTTGTGTTAAAACACTAATATGCAATTTTACAAATTAGAAGTCAACATCACCTCCCAGCCTCTCAAATGAAACAACCCACACACTGACTTGTATCATGGCACAGGGAGTTAAAACATACAAACTGGACCAGGCATTTCCAAAATCATTGATTCTATGATTGTAAACTCTGGTCCAGTGACTTGCTAGTTAATCTGACTTGACAAAAGCACACAGCATGATGAAGACTTAATAACTTACTTTGGCCAAATGGGAAATGATCAACTGTAAATCAAAAAGTATTTGATAACTTTACAGTATTTACTGGTGGTGGTAAATCTCAGCTTTCATTGTACATACCACAAGACAGCAGATGGTGTTAGCCATTATGTGCAAAAATGGATGGACAGGATGAACAGTCTTCAGATTGCTGTGTGCTCCCAATAAAGGGGATCTAACATAATTGCCAGAGTCAGGAGTGGTGCAAAACAATGATTTATTACACAAAATTAAACGAACAAAACAACCCAGAGGGAATCAAAACTAAAAAACAAAAGGTCTGGTGGGCTGGCAAAATCGATAAAAGAAAGGGAGACTCTTGGACCAACCCTCAATGGGCCGGCGGATCCAAAAGAAATCCTTCTGCCAATGAACTATAATCTAAGAATCTAATCTAATAATCTAAAATAAGAAATCGGTCACCAGTCCCAGCAGAAAACAAAGGGGAAAAACAAACCAAACAAAAGGCCTGATCAATACACATACAACATGGCCTCCAACAGTCCAATAAGAGATTTTTGTGGTTAATATAGCCTTGTGTGTGAAAGATTGTGGTGGTCTCTTTTTCAGAACAGGAACTAAAGTCTGCACTGCCAACCCAAGTCAACGGAGGTGAAGAAAAGGAAAATGTGCCAACGCCTTCTCAAGGAGAAAAGACAACTGAGAAAGGTGAGTGTGTGTATGCTCTGCCTATGTGTAACTACACTTTTCTAACATCCGTCTCAATCTATTTTTGGGGGATGGTAAGACAAAATTAGTCTATGTCGGGTCTAGACGCCCAACATCCATTTATCTTAGCCTGACCGGTAAATGGTCCCAGCTAATACAGGAAAAAGATGACACTGGTACTAAATCACAATCACATGCGCAGGTTCAACATAGGGCATATTTGTTGCAAGACAAGTACTGGCCTGCATAATAGTGCATTACATCACAATTCTGTCACAAGACAATCCTTGGTAATATTTTAACTAAATTGCTTCTCATTGGTTAACTGAAAGACTGGATACCTTTAACAATACTTAAGCTGGATACCAGAGAAGTTCTAGTAAACAAATAGAGCATGCTTACAGTTTTTCCACCATAATAGATCACCCCTTACCAAATATGCTGTAAACTCTCTGTGTAAACTGTAAACTAAGCCTCTGTCACATACAGAGAGCATATCCAATACTAGTGTGTTTTAACCATATTTACATCAGGTAAATCAGAAGATTTTGAATTGGCCAGAGTTACCATGGTGATTATTTTTTATAGACTTTGTTCATAATGTAGAAAATACAAGTTTGAGGCTGTTGTGCATGATGTTTTATTGCTGAGTTTTGTGTATTTTAAAGGCCCATCTAGGGACAATAGATGCACAGTAGTTGAGGCTTTAAATGCTTGACCCCATACAAATAAACACTGAAAGATAATAATTAAAAACTATGAATAAGGAAGTTATGTGTTTGTGGGCAAATCTAATTTAATGAGCTTGTGTTATTTTAAGAAATTGTTTACAGTAAGCTCTTTACTATTTTCAGGGAAATCTGTCTTCAGGAACACATTTAGGTAAAAGCACTGTGAACTCTGACTCTATTGCGTCAAAGAATAAAAAGGAGTTATGGACCACATTTATAAATAATATACTGCACAAAGTGAGACAGCAGAATTTTTTTCAATTCTAAATCAGTGTTCAAGTCTGATTTGTCATGTTAAGATCAGGTTTTCTTTTCAACACACAATGAACAGTAAAGACATGATCACATCAATATCTTGCTTTTCTTGTATGATTAAACATGAGATACAACTTCATTGTGTCCGTAAGTGATAGTATGCATGAGCGTACTTGCACACAAACACGGACAGTATATTGTATAAGTGGGTCTTTGTGTTCACAGCTTGCCTAAGCAGGCAGATTCGGCCCCCTGAGTAAATATGGTGAGCCACTGATAACATTAATTTGTGTAACAAGGACACATTCACACACCAAACACACACACATACACAAAGGCAATTCAGCTGGGCTATGCCTGTAGTGGAATGATAACTTATTTTGTTACTCCAACATGCACAGCTTACAGGATCATCACAGGATTTTGTAACTGAGTGGTGCTCAGGCCCTGGAAGTCTGCAAAATGAGTGTGATTATGATAATATGCAGTTTTACAATTTCATATGCTCTTAAATGACATGTTCTACTTTATTGGGCTTGTAACACCTGAAGAAATACTTTGTTGATTTCTGGTTGAGAACCAGAAAGGAATTTACAATACTGACTCATTGTTTTTACCCTCAGACTCAGTTACCGGAGCTAAAAGTGTACTGACCCGGGTGATGCGCCTGGCCCAGCGATACCTGTTGGACCCAATGGGGAGACAGAGGGCAGAAGTTAAGGGTCCTCAAACACAGGCCAAGCCAAGACAGCGTAGTCCTGCACCTGGACGGGTGTTCAAGAGTCGGACCTCGACTTCACTAACTCAAACTCAGGTAAAGTTGGTTTGTACTGTGGCAATTATGGCATGGGACCCCCTTACACAGTTTCTTTAACCATAAACATTATCTCTGCAGCTTATTTTACTCACAAGCTTGGAAATAACCTCAGTCTGATGGGAGAAAAATCACAGGCTATTCTATGTGATCTTCTTTTGATAACTAAAGTAATAACTGCTGTCATGTTTTTGTCTTTTACTTACTGAGCCTCCCCTGAGACTGTATTAGCCCCCCTAAGAAGGTCCGCCCCCCATTTTAAAACCCCCAACTCTAAAGTAATTGATTTTATTTTTCTCCTAAAGAAAATCATGACTTTTTAGTTTGATTTCTGTCCAGCTTGTTTGGTGACAGTGAGTGTTAGTTGATGCAACACAGGAAAATTATGATTGTAGTAGTGTGGGATTTATGTAATGATGTACACACCTGATATTATTATATAGATCACTGTTGCAAAATAATGATAGGCAATTATTATTATTATTATTATTATTATTAGATAATATGACAGGACTTAATAACAACATAATTACAACTTTAAAGCCACATCATACATCTTTTCCCTGCACATGTATTTAATATATTCTTATCTTAGCACTCTGAAGCAATAGTTTGATATTTTGAAAAACTAAACTCATTTTCTTGCAGCGTTACATCATAAGTTTGATACTACTCTCATACTGTATCTTTACATTCAGTACATGTGTAAAGCCGCTTGGCTTAGCTTGGCTTAGCTTAGTTTAGCTCGATGTCAAGACTGGTCACACCCGTTGACACACAACAAGTAGAGAGCCAAGAAGTCACTGCTTTAGGCCAAGATATAGTCTAGCTCTTAACATTCTATAAATCCACAACTTGATTTTTTTACACTGTGGTTTTTATGCAGATTAACTGTTCTGTGTTTAGGTGGTGCTCAGATTTTGTTAGTTTTGGACAGAGCTAGGCTAGCTCAGGGTTGCCAACTCCCAGAAAAATAAATAAGGGACACCTCATTGCCAGGGCCGGCCGACCCCTTTTTTGTGACTGAAGTGCAGTCTGTGGCCTAGAGGTTAGGAATCGGGCTTGTAACTGGAGAGTCGCCGGTTCGAATCCCGGTACTGACAGGTATAGGACTGAAGTGCCCTTGAGCAAGACAAAGCGCGTCCCTTTTCACCTCAATAAATGACGGGTGCTTTTGTTTCTAAATACGGGACGATTCCTTTTTTCAAGGGATGGTTGGCAACCCTTGGCTAGCTATTTTCGCCCGTTTGGCCGAGGCCTTATATTTAACAGACGAATGTGAGGGCAGTTGTGATCTTTTCTCCAAGTCCCTGCAAGAAAAGAAAAAAATATATTTTTAAAAATATTTTTAAAAAATGTAAACTTTTACTTTAATTAACCACACAACAATATTACTCCCCTTCCACGTGTGAATTGTTTCTTCACACCTCTTACTTTGGTGAGTGTTTTTTGTACTGCTTACAGCTTTGATCCTGTCCTTGATTTTTAGGAGGACAATTGGGTGCAGGCAGGCTGTGATTGGCACAGCTTGATAATGATTAATCACTTTACTCTTCAAACTATATTCCACTTAACCCTACACTTGTGCCCATACACTGTGGCTGGCAGGTGTGCTGCAGTAAGGTATTCTTACAATATTCTCCATATGGAGTTGCCTTTAACCTCGAATGCAATTCTCAGGAATGTTGATCTGTACTCTCTGCCATCTGGAATTTCTCTCACACTCTTCCCAAACAGTATGGTTTTCTTTAGCCTTTTAAGAAATCTGCATCCACTGAGAGCTAGCAGTCTGAAAGTCTCAAACAAAGGACCAAGTGTCTGACAACCAGAGTTTCAACAGCTTAATGTAGATGCCAAATCCCTCTGCTAAAACCAGACTGGGCAGCGAGGCTCACTTAGTTGGCATCTAATGTAACACTTCTGAGACAACGGGGCTTATCTGTTTTTATTGCATTGAGTTTTCATAATATTTGGTAACAACGCGTTTCTGAGTGTTTTTGTTCTCAGTGCCAACACAGTAGCAGCTATTTCAGAAAGTAGGGGTCAGTTTGACAGGGTTTAAGGGTGATATATTATATATATTTATACTATATGCACAGAGTTTGAGCACACCACTGCTTCAATGTCCACCTTAAAGCACACAGTAAATGTCATTTCAATCTCCCTGCACCCATTTGTCGTCCTAAAAATCAAGGGCAGAATAAAAATGTCAACAATTTTGTTTTGCCCAAACACATTACTTAACTGCAGCTTGCATTAGCAGATAGTAAACAATGAATGGTATCCCTCAACTGTGCTTTTAAGAAGATTCCATTGATGGCTTAACCACAGGTGTCATGACTGAGCAGCAGCTCTATACTAACTCTGTCAGCATCCAAACGGAAAACAGAGCTTCAACAGGTCAATTTAGGAAATATCTAGAGATGTCTTAGAAGATTAAGATTCATATGCACAAACTGACAGGTCAAGGACTGAAGTGCCCTTGAGCAAGGCACCTAACCCCCACTGCTCCCTGAGCGCAGTAATCTGCTGCCCACTGCTCCTAAGCATGGTGTGTTCACTGGTGTGGGATGGGTTAAATGCAGGGGACAAATTCACTGCTTGCTGTTTTCAGTGTGTGTGTCCAAAACTCAATGTTTATCTGAAAGAAAATATAATTATACAGTAAGTGTCAAAGAAAGAGCAAAAATATGAGCCACTGTAAATCGATCCGGTTTTCTGGGGACAGATGAATTATCATTTTGGTAGACTTCAAGAAAAAATACAGATTTAAGTATTTGTCAAACAGTTAAACCATGATAAATACACCTTGATCACCCTATTTTTGATGTATATGATTGTATAGTGGGAACTTACCTTCACAGCATTGTTTGTTGTCTCTTGGATGGACCAGTGACTCCTGTAGAAAAGTACAACTGGGCCCACACCAGTAGTCCCATTCTGTAAGATTTAGTAGAAAACACGGTAACACTTTACTTGAAGGTATCGTCATAATAGTGACATGATACTGTCATAACTGTGACATGACACAGTCATAAACGTGTCATAAACATTATGTCAATGTCATAAACGTTTATGACTGCTGTCATTAAGTGTCATTCGGTTTTTGTCATGACAAGTTGACATTCCTTGGGTTGTCTTGATTATGACAACTTGACTTTAATCAAAGTGACATTACCAGAAAATATCTTTGTCATGACAACTTGACATTAAATTTGTTTGGGATGTCCTTATTATGACAACTTGACTTTAATCAAAGTGACATTACCACAAAATGTCTTTGTCATGGCAACTTGACATAAACAAAATATGTTTCTATATGTGTGTTTATGGCAAGCTGGCATAATGATTATTATAATTAGATGTGCAAGGTTACAGACCAATTCTAGCACTTGGTCTTAGATGTTTGACAGAATACCGACAAGATACCCAAAACTGACTGTCATGACACCATTATGATGTTGTAATGAAGATATTATTTGACCTCAAGTAAAGTGGTAGCATTTTGATTTGTCATTAACATATCATGGAGTATAAACTGATTGTCATGACACCATTATGACGGTGTAATGAAGATATTCTTTGACCTCAAGTAAAGTGGTAACATTTTGATTTGTCATTAACATATCATGAAGTATAAACTGACTGTCATGACACCATTATGACAGTGGAATGAAGATATTCTAACACCTTATAATGTGCTGTTAGAAACTTTGTCAAGACAAACACTCAGGAAGTTAACAATATAGCAGTTTAATACTGTGACAACATGCTCAACATGCATAACATACTGACATCCAACATAATACAGCATTTGTAAATGTCAGAAATTCCAATATTGTTGAAAAAACAACAAATAAATACTGGAAGAAACAATGTGGTGTTCCAGCCTCTTAAAACATTATTAAAACAATACAATAAAAACTAATGACCAATTAGTAAATTGCTGTGAACATGGAGATTTTTTCATGCTCATCTCTTGACAAACTCTTAAATACATCGGAGAAACAGATGTAGAGCTCGGCGATGGAAGCCGTCCTTGCAATCGTGTTGCGGTCAACCCCCAAGTGCTGGAACGATGGCCTTTTTGGTCTTCGGTTGCATGCCAGCCTCATCTTCAGATTGAGCATCCTGAATTGTCACTACCAACAGACACACAAACAACATTTAGTCAAACTTCTTACTGGGCTTGAAGTGGGATATGAATTTAAATATTACCCAACATTTTTAGATGGATTACTGAAGTGCAAACCCCTCTGGCCTTCGATCTAAGACCATGGAGAAATCAATGTATCTAATTAAATGTAAATCCATTACAAGACGTTGCCTATTGTTATCCATGACATTGAAGAAACTGGGACATCATGTTTAAATACATGTAATGCCATCTATCAGGGAGAGGCCTTAATGAAATATCTGATATTTGTATTTTTCTAATCTGGTTTACTATATAGAATGCACAAAAGTGTATGTGCTGCCCAGATGATCCCACTTTTACATATACACAATACACAAGGCTTCAATATTATTATATAACTATTTATTTAATCAATTACTTATTCCGTCTTTAAACTCACAGTCTATGAGAGGAACACTGGTGAGGTTTTGACGTAATGTCTTTGGTCCTGCCCCCCCATGCACCTCTCTTCTTGCCACGAGTTTCCATCTAGACCAGCATTAAAAAGGGGGAAAAACACGACCACTCCATGTTAAAACCAAATCAAACGGTTTAAACCAAGCCATTTACATCTCACAATCTGCTAATCAAATCTATAATAGGCTATACAATGGGACAAGTTTGCAGACTAGCTAACGAGAACGACTTTAACCTGTTCTCCTTACCAAGCTAATATTAGCAGTTTAGTAAGTTTCTACCAAATACTGAGCAAGAAAGTTGCTAGAGATACACGTGCATTTACACAGAAATTCAATTATAAGATGCTTCGTTTGACTTACCCCTTCTTTCCAACTTTGCTCCAGTACGTTTCCCTCCTCTCGTCTCCTCTTCAACAGGTGTCCTCCGGCTCTTGTCTCGCGGTACAGCCAAGTAGTGCCTATTACCGTAATACAGGTAATAGGCCAGCGTGCAGTGCAGTGCATATTTCATGCCGGCAGGCATTGTATATTTACAACATTAAAACATACTATGCATCCAATCACTAAGAGAAGCAAAATAGGAAAGCATTCAAATGATGTATGATGCTTGTTATCGTGCCACTCTTTAACATTTCTTCAACAATTGCTTCTTTTTGCTTCAGTATTGGTGTAATTACGGTAAATCTTCATTACACCGTCATAATGGTCAGTTTTGGGTATCTTGTCATTATTCTGTCAAACATCTATGACCAAGTGCTAGAATTGGTCTGTAACCTTGCACATCTAATTATAATAATCATTATGCCAGCTTGCCATAAACACAAATATAGAAACATATTTTGTTTATGTAAAGTTGCCATGACAAAGACATTTTGTGGTAATGTCACTTTGATTAAAGTCAAGTTGTCATAATAAGGACATCCCAAACAAATTTAATGTCAAGTTGTCATGACAAAGATATTTTCTGGTAATGTCACTTTGATTAAAGTCAAGTTGTCATAATCAAGACAACCCAAGGAATGTCAACTTGTCATGACAAAAACCGAATGACACTTAATGACAGCAGTCATAAACGTTTATGACATTGACATAATGTTTATGACACATTTATGACTGTGTCATGTCACAGTTATGACAGCATCATGTCACTATTATGACGATACCTTCAAGTAAAGTGTTACCGAAAACACTTTTCAGGTTTGCTAGTGCCATTTTTTGAAAGCTGTCTACCCTAATTCCTTTAAAATGTGATAAAAGAATGAATCATTTGGTTGGTGTAGTTCACTGTGTGTGTTTGTTTAGTCTAGCTGAGTACAGTAAGTTAATTACTGAAATAAATATGCAAGTGCCATCTTTACTGTTTTACTAGAAGATATGGGATTGTGTTGTTTTGCTCAGATGGGTTTGCTTTCTCTGATCATTTGGGGGAATGCTGCTCTTAAGAAATGTTTCTCCTATGACCCAGAGCAGTTCTGTTCATATTGAAAAGAAAGAAAATATTCTCTCCTACCTTGCCATCTCTTACGTCACATCCATTGATATACAGCTCCACAGACCATCAGTTAAAAATAATTGGAAGATGCGATTGGAACATTGCCCAGGGGATTTTTCTTGGGAAAGGAATACATCTTGTAGCATCTTGTCACAGTGACTAGAGCCATCACTGGTTGACAGCCTTTGGGGTATGGTTCTGGGTAAAGTTGGTCCACATTTTAGTCCAAATATTTCCTCCTCTTTCATCCTCTTCCCCTTCGGGCATTTGTTTAGTCCCTCTTCCATTGAGACATCCTGGCTCAGGACAGGCCAGTTATAACAGCTTTTCTCATATGGGCCGGGTTTTATACGATGAACTGTGGTAAGAGACCCCGGGGTCAACCAAGAACACACTGGAGGGACTATGTTGTGGCTGGACAGAGGGATGCCTGGAATACTTGACCTCTCCTGGTACCCCTGCGACCCGGCCCCATATAAGAGGATGGAGAAAATGGATGGATGGATGGATTTTTATAGAGGCCAGCACTGGAATACACACACACACACACACACACACACACACACACAAAGGGGGAATTAATAAAGACATACCATAGGGTATGTTTTTTTTCAAGGAAAGTAAGTGGGATAGAAAGTAAACCTCCTAGTATAGCTTCAAGTGCTTTCCAGAGTGCGCGCACACATACACACACACACACACACTGGGCTAAGTCCTTTCAGAAGCACCTTGTTGTTGGTTGTTGCTGGTTAACCACAGACTAAGTGGGGAATGTGGCTCAGGAACAAGATAAGAATTTTCCTTCTAACTATGATTGGCCACCCAATCATCTGGTTTATGGTCAGATACATATCTACTAGAGCTTCATTCTTATTCCAACTCCTTTACCCTCTGTTTGTTTCCTCCTTCAGATCAGATCAAGGAGGCGGAGCCAGCAAAGAGGTGTGGCACAGCAGCCAGTAGTCCAGGGGAGCAGTGGTGATGTCACTGTGGCCCCCGTCACTGCGGCCCCCGTCACTGCAACAGATACAGCTGTGAAATATGACAGGTGGGGACAAAGGTTAACATTGCACTGCTCTCATGAACACAAAAATGTTTCATTAAAAAGATTGGATCAAATCCTGACCTTCGAAATTGAAAGTCAAATTGAATTGTGGATTTGGAGAACTGTGACAACTTTGCAAAGCAAACACTGCATAAAACATGATAGAACCATTTACAATATGAAATGCGGTATATTAACCCATTGACGCCGGGAAAGCATTACCGCATTTCTACCATTAAAACCGGGAGCGCTGTTGCGTCACTCTACCATTAAGGCCGGGACAGCGGATATGTCATTTTGTAGTATTTGTATTTTTTTCCACCTATTTTCGGTCTCTTGGCCAATGAAATGCATCAGAATCATGACCAGAATACATGCGGGAGTGTCGCAATGCAACATTGGACTTTTCCAGAACTTTGAAATCATGACGGAAGACGACTATAGCGGAGGAGCTCAGCAGTAAGTGACGGAAGCGATCTGATGCAAACAGCAGATGATTTAATTGCTGATCCGGACTTTGAACCCTCGAAACCAATCGACCGGCATTTATGGATGAGGAATATGTTTTTCGACAACATATTTTCACCGAAGAACAGACAGATTTGTGGCCATCTGGAGATAATAATAATATTATTAATAATATATTAATATCAATAATAATAATAGGCTAATTGATTGTGATGATGATATAAGAAATCATGACTGTTTATGTCTTATATTACTTTATGCGTCGTTGAGTACCCTGAAAAGTGCAATATATAAAATGTATTATTATTTATTATTATTATTATGATAAAAAATTTTTTTATTACAGTAGGCTAATGAGAACTATGTCTTGTTCTTCCAGTGGTCATATCATGTTTGCATCTTGCTAATGGGCATGTATTAGTATTATGCATAGGATTTTTTATTCAGTCAAATGTAACATTTGCTGTTTGTTGATTTTTAAAAAAACTTTATTGAAGGTTAGCTTCGTATGAAAGCCATGGGTATAAGCTCTCTAATACTTTTTGAATTTCATTTTTATCTGCTACAGAGGCTGAAAAATCTATTTAGTAGGTGTTGAATTTCCAGAAAAACTTCAGGTTTTAGGGGGTCATTTGAAAATCGCCCATAGGTTTTCCAGGCATTTTTTTCCAGGCGCTTTAGGCCTTAATGGGTTAAAAACTGATGGATTGGTGCAATCATATTCAAAATTTTACCAGACAATTTAATTTTCTTTTTTCTATCATTGTTGTAGTAATTAACTATTAAAAAAACACAAAATGCATGGTGTTGTGTGTTCACGTTGTGCTGCTCTGAACAATTCAGATTTCTGCAGGAGCACTTGGAGACAGCCACACATTTCCTTAAAAGAAACAAAACTATTTCATAGGATCTTAGATTCCCACAATCATTTGATCCCTTATCCCCCTGCAGCAATAGTCATTGGGCTGCAAATGACACTTTGTGTGTACTTGACTCACTAACAAATTTGAATCTAAGTTTATTATTTTGACCTGAGGGTTTCTCCAATTAGCAGACAATTTATCATCAGTCCCTGAGCTTGAGACATTTTTATAGCAAGATGTGATATGTGAACTGATTCCTCTTCATTTTAATGGGATTATTCAGTGAACTTGGCTTTAATCTTTTAGGGAACTCTCCCGTGCATACTTGCACACACAATTGATTTAAAGCATGCCCGGCACACATTTGCACATGCATGTCCAAAAGTTTCTCTTTAACCTCGTTTATTTTCACGTACAACGTCAATGTGCACAGCAGAGTGGGAAAGACAAGCTATTAATGTTGACCTGTTGCTCACAAGCTGTCACCCACCAGATGGTTACATACTGTAAAGTGTGTGTGACATCTGCATCTTATGTGGAACTCCATTCTCTTTTTTACCAATTGAAAGTTCTGCTATTTCAGCATATTGTCAGACATTGTTTCTGTGTAATAAAACCAACTGGTCCTTCAGCAACACTTAGAATTTCACAAAAGTCTTCTAATCCTCTCATTGTAATGTTGTTTTTTCCTCTGTCAGACACACTGCTCAAAACAAAAGGCTGTCACTCTCGTGTTAGTGCTGTGTGTGTGCATGCACGTGTGTGTGTTTGCATGCCCTTTCCTCCATACATTTACATGCACGTGTCTGTGCATGTGTTTCAAGCATACTTGTCATTCCTCACAGACTTAGTCATTGTGTTTAGTGGTTTAGGTTGTTTTAACCAGGCTGTGGGTCACTAGGGGTCGTCAGGGGTCACCAAAAGGATTATTGTAATTGGGTGGCAAATAAGTGGAAGAGGATGGAAGTGGACAATGCTGTCCGCCAGGTGTTGAAAACACACATAATCTTAACAAGAATAAAACCAAACAATGACACCAAGACAAGTTGAATGAGACGTGGAACACTTCAGGGCAATAGATAGAGAAATACATTAGACTTAAAAAGTTGAAATGTACATTTCAGTCGTAATCGCCTTCAGACATAGAATATGTAATCTTACTGGGTTTATCCATATGTTATGTAGACAGCTTTTTGTAATCTTCCACAACTTTATGAAAAGAATCACAATGATCGCACAATATTTGGCCCCTGCTCAGGAGAAAGCAGTGCTGAGTGCTGAGTTATAATTATAATAGAAAAAAAAGAAAGTCACAGACTGCATGACGATTTTAAAACTTATTTTGTTGTTGGTGGTAAATTCATTCTTTGATGAATTTCAATTCTATTTTGAATGATTATATCTCCATGGAGAGAAGTCAATAACTGGAAATTTTTCAAAATTCAATTCTCAACATTATGATGGCCATTCTGACCTGGCTGAACGTTTGTTACTGCAGTGCTTGAGACTAAAGGTGTCCTGATGAAAATGTGTTTGGGATGAACAGAGATCTACCCCAGGCTTAGTACATGACTAACTGAATGGAGCGGTGACTACAACGGAGCGCGTCTTCTCATGCTGTTACTATAGTAACTGTCACTGGCAGAAGACCTAGTTAGTTCGCAGCTAGCTGTCAGTGCACAGCAGTGTCTGACAGCTAAATATGCAAATGGAAACTGAGCTTAGTGCCGACTACAACAGAGCTCATCTACTCATCCTGTAGGTTAACTAAGGGGAGAGCTGGTATGTTGAAAAGTTAGTCTTGGTCACAAAGAGAGAAAATAATAAATAAAAAAAACCTTTAAAGCATCAAGATCAATAATGATGAATCACAAATTTGCCGTTAAGAGGCTTTACAAACTGTACAACCCAGTCAAACATCAAAGAAACAACTTGGAAGACTTGGATCATATCAGACTGTGCTAAGTGGATCCTGCTTCTGAGGGGTCAAAGTTCAGGCCTTGTTGCCCTTACTGAGCCTTAAGGGTCACACTGCTTAAATACCACGGTCACTTGGCATTATACCATGACCATGTGACATAACTCTTGCTGTACAATATTGTCTAAGCATCTTGGCTATCTCTGTGTCTTTGTCTCTCTTAGAATTATTGTCAGACATGTTGAATTTGTTAAGAAACTGGTAGACAAAACATGAAGTGAGCTACAGGAGGGGAGCGTTCAAACAATAGTAGGATTGCTCTGCGCTCCTTTGTGGCATTTGCCTTTTTCAGAATTTCCCCTGCCCTCTTGCCTGCCTCAGCACGTTAACATGCACCCTGTGCACTTTGATAGTTTGACAGCTGATAGCTTGTCTACAGTTCAAGACCCCAAATCTGTCTTGGGGTTTTCTTTATGGCATATGGTTTTAGAGTGCCAAGATCATATCGCTTTATTACTCCTTCATGTTCTCCCCACGGATATATAAGGTTACAAATATAGCCAACATCACACACATTTGTCTTGTGATAGAACATAAGACTACGCATGTCCCCACTCATAAATCATGGACACAAATTGTTGAGTTTTGATGCTACTTATTTTTTATCCAGAATTGTCATGCATTGTGTGTACATATGCAGCTGGAAGTCTGCTAACCTCAAAGTGGTTGTTTTAATAACGTTAATAAAGCACCTAACAAGGATCCAGTGGTTGAATGTTACTAAGTACATTTACTCGAGTAGTTTACTTAAGTACACTTTTGATTTTATGTAACTTTATACTTCTACTCCACTGCATTTTAGAGGAAAATGTTGTACTTGTTACTCCACTACATTTAGCTGACAGCTTTAGTTACTTTTCAGGTCGAGATTTAACAAAAAAACATGATCAATTTAAGGTGATATAGGTGACATTCTTTTAATAAAACCTCATAACCGTATATAGTAGTTAAAAGAAATTAGCTAACTTAAATGCATCAATACAAATATTCCAATGATATATTTAGAATATATAAAACAATCTGAATGGGTCCATTCTGCATAACGAGTACTTTTACTTTTGATTCTTTAAGTACATTTTGATGCTGATACTTTTGAACTTTTACTTCAGTTTTGAATGCAGGACTTTTACTTGTAGTAGGGTCATTTCACAGTATGGAATTAGTACTATTTACTTAAGTAATGGATCTGAATACTTTCCACCACTGCAAAGATCAAGTAACGCGTACAACCTTTTGTACTATGCAGATACAATAAAGTACATTGTATCTTGAAATACTGAAAATACATGCAGTGTCTTTGCATGTTTTTCATCGTTTCATACTCTTTCCCTGCAGTGTTTTACTGGGCATCACTCATACTCATAGACCTGCACCTGAGAATAAAGGGTACATCAAAACACTGTGGAAAAGCAGCTTTAATACACTTAAAATTCTTAATTTGATACATTCTGTTCATTTTCTTTCCAGAGCAGAGCAAACCTTCAAAAGGGCAGGTACAGGACCTGTTGGCAAGGTGGCCGGTCGCCGTAGCAACCACAGCCTCATCCAGCCATCCATCAGGCTCAAGTCCCTTCGTCTTCTACGAAACAGCAAGAACCAGCGTAGCCAGACCCCTCCCTCCTCCTCTATCCTCCCCTCATCGCTACGTTCTTCTACACTTCCTCCGTCTTCTTCCATCCCGTCTTCAAGTCCTCCATCACCCAGTGCTCCTCGAAACGAGGATCAGCAACAGCAGCAAGACACACCCAGGACAGCTCTCATCAAGTAAGAAACTCCTGAATTTAATTTGTCATATATATTGACATAGTAAGAGCTTTCTCACACAGATAATGAAAGTTATGCCTTTAAAGGGATAGTTTGGATTTAAGGTACTTACCCACAGTCAGTGTATTCCCTGCAGTAGATCATGATCTGTGTGATCCCATTTTGGAGAACCAGACACACGCTCCAGACAGGAACTTAATAAATGTTTTGTACCACCTAAACAAAGGCCCACAAAATGTATCCATTTTGTGCAAGAATAGAAATTAAAGTTCTTTTCATATTTTTTTTACTTAGCTTTAGTGTATAATTTATGTTCAATCTGTTCATATATCTACAATCATGGCAGAAAATATTAGAACACCATTGTTTTCTTCAATTTCTTATTCATTTTAATGCACAGCTTATATTTAGCCATTTTCCATGGTTTTCTTGATAATAACCAAAGTCATTATCAAGAAAACCATGGAAAATGGCTAGATATCAGCTCTTAAATTTAACTCTTATGAGCTATTTTTGTTGTTATTATTATATTTGTGCAAACAAATGTACCTTTTAGCTGTACCAGGCATTGAAATGAATAAGAAATTAGAGAAAGCAAGGGTGGTCTAATAATTTTTCCATGACTTTAGTATGTTAGAACCTTGGCGTAAATTAACAAGATCAAACTTGTTAAATATGTCCTTCTATTGACAGATGAGGGATGTAGAAGAGAGCTGCGGTCAAGCTCAAAATAAGTATGTTAAGAAGAGCGAACCACATAACACAGCATATCAAGTTTCACACGATCAAACCAGCAACTTGTACGCCTATGTTAATCTGGTCTGAGGCTATGTTGGAAGGAAGTGTACCCCACATCAAACATCTTCTTAATGAACAATCCAAAAGCTGCAAGAGAGTTATTTCTTTTTACTTTTAGCTTTGTGAAGCAAGTAAGCTGATGAGAATCTATTGTGTCATTTAGTAATAATAGTAATTTATTATTTGTAAGAGCAAACATTTGATCTGTCCCCATTCCACATCCCACAACACACGGCTTTACTATATCAAATATCAATTATATAACAAGACATTTTCCAGCAACACATACCAGTATACAAAGCCAAAAGAAGAACTAGACACCAAACACTCACAGAGTACAACCTAAAGCCATGCCCTCTCTAGCATTATTAACCAATGTGAAGAATACTTTTTTGTTGCTGCCCTGTGATTTGGATCCGCTCCAAATGTTAATGGATTCTGTCTTCGCCCATTCTACACCCTTCTACCAAGTTTCATAAAAATGTAGCCAGTAGTTGTTTCTGCAACCCTGCTGACAAACAACCACAACCCAAAACGTAATCTCCTTATTATGTTACATATTTTCTTAATCTCTTTTTTTACATTTTTTTTTTAAGCTTGGAACATTTGACTTTTGAAACTCAGTTCTGTCAGCCAAACCATTTCTATTGCTGACTTTTTCTAATTAGGTTAGTCTTGTCTTGTCTTCAGGTCCCCCCATTACCTTGGTTGACAAAGACATTGTTCAGTGATAACTGAAAACTGTCAACCTGCTGTCAGTGTGTATTACAGTATTAGGACACACACGTGGGGAAATATCACCACATATTCCTTTTTTCATTTGCTTAGTTGAAAAGCAACCTTTTAATCTGTCGTCACATTAATGTTGATGGAGCAAGACTGTTGACCACATATTTTGTCTAGTCATAATAGTTTTATTCTAATGAACGTTCAACATTGCTAAATGTCATATTTTAACCACAAAATCAAAACAGAGAACCACAGCCAGGTTTCCGGCTGATTATCAGACTCATTGGTTCTTGTCGTGCCTGGGTTGAAACACCAATGGTAAATCACACTGATGTGGTAATGGTCCCTCTAATGGCTTTATGAGATGAGTATGTGTGAGTGACTGGGAGACAGACAGACAGAGTTAACCCATGCTGTTGTGTTTTCCGTAGCATTTCACAGCAGGGCAGGGTGGGGACACCACAGCATAGCACAGAAATAGACCTGTAGTTTCCTGTTTAGTAGGTTACACACCTTCTGTACAATATGTCCCTCCCAAGAACCGTGTGGGAGGTAAACATATTTCAGCTCTTGATACAACAATTTTGTTATGTTTGTGTATATTTATGCATTCCTGTTAGGCAGTTTATATCGATAGACTAGTTAACGACTGAGTGAGTGATGTCCCTGTGTGTGTGGGAAACAAGGAAATACTATGACATGCACAGGAAGATGAGCTAAGCTGTCCTGTTTTCACCACCTCGCTGATGGACAGTATCTGCCTGCCGGAGGCTCCGACACACCCAGCCTTAAAATTACTTTTCCACTTTCTGCGGTTTCCCTCGTGCAGGAGGTGTGAACTGTTTTCCTCCACCATCCAGCCAAGCTACAGTTAATATCCATGTCTGCTCAGTAATAATAATAATATAAGATGTTGCTACACATTTTCATGCATCCCACACATCATCAACCCTTCAACACAGAAGAGCACTGACAGCAGAGGTGCATTTGTTTGTGCCGAGTTCAAATTACAGCAATGTTCAGAATCAATCACAATCACTGATTCCACCTTTAATTGTACAGATGAAAGAATCAAAACAAAAGAAAGGATTACATACCGACAGTAAAAGTTACAGCATTACGATTACATGCAGCTGTATCACTACCTTGAAATCCTTGAAAATTTGTGTAGTTTCATTATATCCATTAATAATAATAAAGATTTTATACTGGACATAAAAACAGTCATGGAAAAAATGATTAGACCACCCATTGTTTTCTTCTTGTCAATTTTAATACCTGGTACAACTAAAGCTACATTTGTTTGGACAAATATAATGATAACAACAAAAATGGCTCATAAGAGTTTAATTTAAGAGCTGAGCAGGCATCAAAATGAATAAGAAATTGAAGAAAACAATGGGTGGTCTAATATTTTTTTCCATGACTGTAGATATGGATCGACGGGATTATACATTTTGATCTACAGGATTATATATTTTGTGCAAGAAGAGAAATCAAAGTTCTTTTGATATTTAATTGAGTTCTATGCAGTATTTATGGTGGAGCAGGTTTCAGATGAACTATTACATATATATATATATATATATATATGAAATAGTTCATCTGAAACCTGCTCCACCATAACCTCACTGACCCTATTATTTTATATCTTGTTGTGACCGACTGGTGAGCAGGCAGGAAAACATTTTGAAGTGAGAATCACAGTGCTGATTAGTGCTGGCACATTGCCAGGTAACCTGCTCAACCAGTAATCTGCCAGTCATAGAGACACACATACACACAGTTTTTTACATTTGAACACACATTTGCACTGTAATTATGTAAGCATTTTCTATATCACATGCAGTGTTACATGTTCCATGTATTTTCTATCTTGTACATTTTTGCAACTTTGTCTTTTAACTCTAAGTTGCATGTATTTGTACTTGAGCTTTTACGTTTTTTTCTAAGACGCACCTTTGTAGACACACTGGCAAACAAAAGTCACACAAACGTATAATCTCTCTTTGTCAGCTTTTCAAAGAAAAGGGTGTGTAAGGCTTTTTAATTAAATCAAACCACGACATGGCCCAATTATTAAAGAATGTTAAAGGATTTCTTTTTAATCTCTTTCGTATTATAGTACAATAAGACAGCAATACTTATGAGATATAATAGCTTGTAATTTTGATCTCACCTTTGGGATAGATCTGGCTTCAAGGTTTTGTTATGTCTAAAGGTTAAGTTTTGGATAAAATTAAACTTAGTAATCCATTCATCATTAAAAAATACACAGATCAATCGGGCAGGGGGCAGCAGGTGAGTAGGCGTTCCCTAATATGGACAAGAGTCACATAACCGTTTTCACTACTATCTGAATGTGGACACATTATATCCTGAACCACCTCCAAATATGTTTTTTGACATCTGATCTCAATGTGTCCTCAATGCGTCCTGACAGTGTTTACACCTGTATTTAGAGCCCTCCACTTTATGTTCGGATCACTCAGACCACATGTTACTGCTAAATGAAAACGGGGTCTTAGAGCACTAGAAGTGTGCGGCAGTGCCTGTATCTGCAGAGACATTTGAGCTGGTACTGGTACCTGCAATTCTGTACAGGTACCCAACAGTACCTTTTTTCTAACTCTGCAATGACAAAAATGTAATTCCAGTTGAAAAAAAAGTCCAGCATTCTCAATTTCATTGACTTATTTATTTGGAATATATTTCACACGGCACAAAATTAAGCTGCAATCTGCCTCCCTCTTCCCTCCCAAACCCTCCAGCCTCTCACAGTCTGTCACCAGCGCTTAGCATGAGACTGTCAAACATGTTACACTTTTCAGCTTTTGAGCAGCTGTTTCCACATGTTAGATCAGTTACCCTGGCAAGCTTTGCATTTCACATTTCAAATATTGCAGCAAGCATTGTCTGTGTCAGATTTAATAACCGATTTCCACCCACCATAGCCCTGCCTCACTGACCCTCTTTAGACTTGGTTTTAAAATGCGTCTTGGGCGATCAGATGACAAGTGGACAGATGACACACATCGCCATTTACCCCTGTGTGTATCATGCATCTCCAAAGACGTCCAGCTGACCACTTGTGTTCAGATTTTGTTACTACCTACACCACTTCCGCTAGAGGGTGAAATTGCCCCGCACACATTTATTACATTGGATAACAACAAGAACTCAAGTTGGTAGTTGCTATCTTGAGAGCAATTTCCTCGTAAACTGCCCGATTACGATATGTTCTCTTTGGTCTGACTCTACTGCTCAAATCGAGATTAGACATCTGTTTCCACTTTCACTCTAACCACATACATCAGTGCTCCTCTCCATTTTTTTTAACCGTTGGCGCTCTGTCAACAAAACAACCACCACATGGCTGCATTGTTGATGTAGTTTTCTGTCATGTCCTTGTCCACGAAACACCAGGACACGTCATTGTTTACCCGTCAAAACTTAATTTGGTCAAATGCGTTCTAGACCGCCTCGGCCAATGGTTTGAGTGATCCTATCAGAATACATCTTGGATCCTGTTTACACTTTATTTAGCACTGAACACTTGTGATCCAATCACCGAAAAATAATTTTAAAACCAAGTGTAAATAGGGTCCCCGAACTTGAACAAGCTGCAGGGGTGACGTTGTCTCAAGCTGTCTCTTTCTCTCTACTTTCAGCACTCTCTCAACCGGATGCGATCTCACCAAAATTTGGTACCACTTGATTCAACGCAACTGTGTTCATATGAGACAATGTTGATGATACAAAGCAGTGTTATTTGATGATGAATAGGTTGTTACATCACTGTGTTTTATGCAGTGGTGGAAGAAGTATTCAGAAGTAAAACACACCCCAACATTGTTCGGCCAACTTTTAATGCTATGTGTTCCAAACAGCCACTACTTCCAACATATTTTACCTTTAAGGTTCAATAGTTGTTTGGCTTCCACTTGTGAGGACACTGGTAAAAGGTGATCATTATGTGCAGTAGTTAAGTCATAGTGTGCCATACTGTGTTGGAGCGGCAGAACATATGCGACCCCTCAGGCTGCCAGAAGCATGTTAACTCAGTGCAACAACGTGTGTGTGTGTGTGTGTGTGTGTGTGTGTCAAGTGTGTTACCATTTGGGATGCATGTGTGAAAAAGCAGCAGGGAGGTTAAACGAGACAAAAACATGATAAATGTCTGTGCATACTGCATGAGCTTGTGTGTGTGTGTGTGTGTGTGTGTGTGTGTGTGTGTGTGTTTTTGAGCGTGTGTTGGCTGAAGCTTGTCATCTGATCCTCTGGTGTTGCCGGCTGTATGTTCAGCAGTGTGGGAGCCGATCTCCCATCCTGTACTCACCACTCATCTCCTCTCCCTGGGGAAATGTTAGTGTATACATGTTTTACATACATGCACACACTTGCACAAATCCATATTATGAGTCCATATTAACTTCAGAGACATTTAATATGTGATCATATGCTTTTATAACCTGGTTCTTGGTGTGTGTGCTGATGTGCCTTTGCGTGCTTAATGTGATAAACACGATGCAAAATAAATCCTGGTTCTGGCCATATGCATGAAAAATTCTGAATCAGGCGAATTCAAGCACATGCATGGATGTACTAGATACACACACACCACCTCTGTCATTGTTAAGGGAATTGTTAAGATGCAGGTGTAGTGGTGTTATGTAACAGGATAGTGAGGATACAGGACGGGTGAGTGATCAAACACACACACACATAGCTCATCCTATTTAAGGAAACAAAGGGACAGTAAAAAGCTTACTGCAGTGTTTGGTGCTCAGACCAGCCATGTGACGCCTTCATTCCCCTGACTACCACAAACAAATCAAGCTGGCTTCAGTCACTATTTAATGTATCAAAGTCATGAAAACTTATAATGAGATGACAATATATTGTCCTTTATTATATAATCTCTAAAAGTTTCTTTTCACACTGCATAATGTATAACTAACACACTGTTTAAAAAAAAATGATACAAACAACTACAGGAATATGGATAGATAAACATTCAACACAATATACAGTGCATTCTCTTGACTTGAGTTCAGATTTGCATCTACACTGTACCTGGAAAAGAAAGTTAAACCACCAGTTTTAGATAGGGGCAGGTACTTGGTTATGCACTGTGGATCTGTCTGTCTCTCGGCATTTACATTTCCTGAAGATGTTTAAGCTGTTTGTAAAAAGGAGACTTGTGGGTATCCATAGATGTCATTTACATTCAGATATCCTAAGGTCAGAGGTCAAGGGATTGCTTTTAAAACGGCCATGTCAGTTTTTTTCCTTAATGTAATATGGCCGAACTTTGGAATTATGTCACCTCCTTCCTGACAGAAAATCATGACAAGGTACAAATGGATTTCAGATCTTCTAGTTTAATATGGAACTGATATCTTGTCTGTAGTAAAACTGAGTCCTCTACAGTCTCTGAAAGAGAAAAACTCAGAGCCTGACTGTTGGAACTGGAAGGGATTAACGTACTTCAAGTGTGCACTGTGCTGCTCAATTATCTTGGAAAATAATATCAAATCTGGAATTGGTATCGGAAGATACTCAAAACTAGATGACTCGGATTTGAATAGACATTGATGCTAAAGAAACAGAAAATGGACCCATCATTCAACTCAAGCAGCCTCTAATCAGCTGCACTTCTAATTAGTGATGGGGGCCTTTTAGAAGCACTTTTCAGAAGATATGTGATGTTGATTAGCTCTAAATGACTGTGATATTTGGTACACCCTGTTCTTAAACCCTAAAACTTTTTGGTCAATATGACATACAGTTTCATTCAGCAAATTTGCATGTGTGCTCTCCACTTTGTGTTGAGTACTGTTCCCCTGACACACTACTCCACTCTAATATTAATCATTCACGACATCACTCCAGATTTCCCAGCAATGCCCATCTGTTGTTTGGTGTGCCTGTGTGTGTGCCTGTGCCTGTGCGTGCGTGCTTGTGTGAAAGTTAACATTCCTCAGGTCACATACGAGTGAAAAAGCAAGACTCACACTGATATCTCACACTCAAAGTCTCAAGACTCACGTAAACACACACGCACTATACTTATTCAAGAAAGTGTCAACCTTAAGCCTTAAAGGTTAGAGAGAGAAATACAATAGCAGAGGTAGATTAACTGTGTAAACTCTGGCTGAACTTGATTTCCCCTGTAGTTTTGGCATACATCAACTACTGTTTGTGGTCTAAATGTCCATTTTTGCTTCCAGGTCTTTTATGTTTGGATTTATCACTCCAAAACTAAGGAACCTCTTGTTATACTGTAACTGTAAAAGTTATCATTACAGTAATTCAATTGACTTTTAGGCTGTCTTGACCCCCTTTTAAACTCCCAACTAAAATATTTCTACTTTCATTCAAACATAACCACATAAGTTTGACACTGAGGGGAAGTCAGCCTCAAGGCAGAGGTACTTCCTCAAGTGAATGGCAGCTTTGGCCCACGCCTTGCTGTTTATCTACAAAGGTGAACAAAAGCTAACAGGTATAAATGTAAAAGTGAATGAACCATGAATGGACCACACCTCCCTGTTTTTCTAAGTGCTGAATGGAAGGATTTCTCCTCCATGCCTGCAGTGAAGGGAAGTGATAAATTGAATAGATTGAAATAAATTGCTCCGTGAGCTGCGCTCATAGTTTTTCTTCCAGTGTAACAAAGGGAACTGTCATTTCCATTCAGTTCAAAATTAAAAATGTGTGAAAAAGGTTTTGAGATTCCACCAAGAAATATTACAGAAGTTTTTGCTTATCTACCATAATATTAAAAGGGTTGGTTTGAATGCTAGTCTCTCCAGTAAATGGAAAAGGTCAAAGTTAATGACTGTAAGGGAAAGGGCCTCCAAGGTTAAATATATGAAAGTGAATAGAGCAAGGATAAAAGGACAATGCCAGTTCTAAGTCTTCTGATCCAAAGGGAATAAGGATGTTTTGTGTGGAGACATCCATTCAAGATTCAAGGATTTATTCCTCACATACTCATATTTCTCAATAGGTGCAGCATTTTGCAATGGAGGCATACTCTAGAGAATTTCTCAAAAGGTCAATGTTCAATGATGATAATTAGAAAATAATCTATTTAGCAACTTTGATCACGTCCCAACTGATAGGACACCTTGTATTCTTTCACATCTTTGACAGCAAGTCTTGCGAAAGCAGCAACACAGCTGCTCAAAGCAGCACAGATGAGCCAGCAAGCTATGATTATGATTCGGATGTTATCGTACAGTTACTATGGGGATATTTTTGTTGGCAAGCATTGGTATGAATCTTTTTATTACTGAAGACTTATTGATGTTGTCAGACCCGTTTTTGGAACACATTCCAGCCGACTACGCTAAGCAATGTTGACAAACGTCCTGATAGGGCATTCATACATGACATCTTTGGTCACAGCAGTTAACCGAACTAGTCATGGTTACCTTAACAAAGACGCCAGTTGGCCCAGTTTTCGTGAAACTTAGTGGCTGAGGGTAGCATGGGACAAGGGAGAACCCATTACATTTTAGAGCAGATCCACATCGCCAGTTGGATACAAAAATTATGTTCGATTTATGTAACATTGCAAGATATGGCATTAGTGTTGCATTCATGTGATGCTGGAATAATCGTTCCCAACTCGAAAAAGTCACATAAACGACCCCTCAAGTGCTTTTTCCAGTTTATATTTTGGCAATAGGAAGGTGAAGCCTGTCTGACTTTCAGAATGGTGGCAGGGAATGGAGAATCACAAACCCGCAGTCTTACCCCTCCAGTGGGAAACATGATTCTGACAGCCTCTCTTTTCTCTTTGTCACTTAGGTTACATGTTGACACCTAACTCGCATTCATTGGGTTAAGATGGAAGTACAGTCAAAAGCTTTGGAGATGTTAGCATGCTATCACCCCCACAACAAAATGTTGAACATAGTAGCAGGAATTTCCATAATGACTGAACTGATAAGAAAAGGCACAAACTACAGTAAATTAAATATTTATGGAACATCTGATGAGAGACATATGTCATTGAAAAAACTGAACAGTGATGAGAAATTACAATAGCTCATATTGAAGTATTATAGTACAGGAATTCTCCTCTGACTCCTGGAGTTCTTGCAGTTGAGGGACTAGGAAAATAAGTGAATGTGCTTCTAATGCCCCCCATCTGCGTGTGCTTATGTAAGAATCTGACAAAAGACTGCCATGTTGCTCCATGTGTCAGCAGTCAGCAGTAGTGGGAGAGGTAAAAGTGGATTTGCTTGTGATGTCTATATCTTATTTCAAATGTGATGAATAAGGTTTTCTCGACAGGCCTAGGGCTGTAACATTGGAATTGTAGTAAAAGTAGAATTAAACTACAACGAACAATGGAAACAGTCAAAAGATCCACTCGCTCAGTGCCCTTATCTATATTTCACTTGCTTTGAATGAACTGCGTGTGAAAAGTCTTTAGTGACTTCCCAGCACTTCCTACAGCCCGTATCTAAGATAGTATCTGATGTCTGCTGTGTCTTACTATGAACACCTGCCGGGGGCAGGATGAGGGAGATGGGGCTGTAAAAGTTGGTGGTGAATGAGTCAATTGTCTACATTTGGGAAAGGTAGAGCTTGTCACTGAGTTGTCAAATGCGCACATCAATGTTAAATAAATCCAGATAGGAAGGCATTGACGGCACATCAAAGAGCTACAGCCTCAGTTAGTTGTCTTTCTTACTTATAGTATTGTCAAAGAAAGACTAGATATATGTTAAAAAAAACCTGCTTTAATGGTAGAAAAACCTGTCGAACCGCCGTTGCCCTCTCACAGAGGATGTTTAACTTCAGCCCTCACCTTGGGTCATTTCTTCACTCATTTGTTGTGTCACTTGTTTGACATTAGCTCAGGTAACATTGGCTTCTAATTTCATCCTGTGATGTTATCTATCCATCTACAGTAAATCCATGGTACGTTAATAGAGCTTGACTTGTATATTATGAGTGAAATGCAAGAGGTAATTATCTAGGAAAAACACTTTCTTGTGCATAGCCATTTGAGTTTTGTCATTGAAGGTTAAGACATGTATACAGTACCTCTTTTCAACCAAAGCAATTTCAGGGCCTGTTGGAGCCGGTGCTAGAGCTGGTTGGCAGTCCGATTAACTTGTGAACCGTCTCAGAACCTGTTTGCTTTCCCACAGGCTCTAGAGTCACGTCATTAATTCACTGTTAACATCTATATATGTCTCCTTCTTAGTATAATAACAACAGCAGACTACATGTCTCTACACATCTGTGCTGCTCATCTTGATCACTACGGACGCCAAATATATTCTTAACACTGAGCGTAAGATGTTGATGTTGGGCTTTGTTGTAAGCTAATGCTAGCCCGCTAACGTTAGCGCGCTAGCTCCCCCGTATCAATCACATTGCAGTTAAACAAAATCAAATAAATTAATGTAACACGTTTTAGATCTCTCCAACGGCACTGAGTTTGTCTTGTTGGTCAGATAGCCCCGCCCCCAGCCCCTGATGTAGGCAGTTTGCAGTTCAAGACCAGCAAAGAGTTGGTGCCGATGTGGGCCCACCCTGAACTGGCTCTGGTCAAAAAGCCAGCCCTATTTGTGGAAAACGATTCGATAACAGATTAATTGTTGAAGTCGTTCATTAAGTTAAACTGCCAAATGTGTGATTCAAGGGGAGACCAATGTGAGACTTTGTTGCTCTTTAGTTTGACTCAGTCATAGCATGACTCCATGGCTGGCAGTGTCCACACCAAAATATCTCAACATCTACTTAATGGATTGGCACTAAATTCATGCTTCATAATGACTTTGATGATAATCAACTTTTCCTCCAGTAATTTAGTACAGTAGGCATGTTCATCAGGATTAATTGTGATAACATTTATTGATACTCTCTTCATCAAGCGCCATCGTGAAGTCAGAATTCTAATTTCTCCCATATTTTGGATTATGACCAAATCCCTTATATATGACATTGTCGCCAGCCCCAGTTCCACTGTTGTTCACTGCTAATTTAGTGTTAGCAATGCCTGACATTTGAATCAGATTGTGAATAGGGGTGTTGAAAATAATTGTATAATTGACACATCGCAGTCCAGATGTGGATGATTCCGCATCGATGCAATAACAGTCCATAATTGATAATCACACAGATAATGTGGGTAGTAGACTAGACCTATACTATTTATTTTAGTTTACAGAAATGTTGGTTATCAAGAGTGTCCCTAGAGCAGTAGGAAGTTGTTAATAGTTACAACTTGACTCCAAAAGTTGGCTATACATTTTGTAAAGCACAAATAGTAAAAAGTGAACCCACATTTATCAGACTAGTAGTCCTTGATGAAAAAGTAACCATGTGTTGTAATATAAAAAAATTGAGGATGTAACGCATCGTGATGCATCGGGGAATCGAATCGAATCGTGGGACCAGTGAAGATGCACAGCCCTAATTGTGTACATGTCAGCATTTCACTTAAAGCTCTGCTGTGCATATGTACAGCCTCACAGAGCTGCTGTGGTTTTGTAACTACATCGCTTATTGTTCTGGACTGTTGTTCAGACTGACATTTTTATATGTAGGTGTCATTTTTGCCCACTATCATCCAATTTTTACAGACAAAACAATTCCTGTTTATCAGTCTTACCAATATGGCATGGACAGGCTTAGAGTGCCATACCACAGTTACACATTGTTCCTCTGAGGTGCATTGGCCACTGGTGTCAGGTGTCACTGATGCATCTCCCTCTGCTTAAAAACTTAGTTAAGGCCGGCAGAGCTGAGTAACTGAGCCCAGTTGGTGTGAGTTGCTGAGTCACTGCAAAGGAAATGGTTTTACTGGTGCAGCAGATTATTAGTGCCTGTGAGTCTCTCTCCAATTTCCTTTTTCTCCTCACAGTGTAATTGAATTTGAATTATGCATGCTAAATGTCTGCTGGAGCAGAGAGGTAATAATCACTCTCTTTGTTCAGGTTTTTGTGTTTATGCATATTGATACACATGCATCTTTGTATCTAATGTAAATGCTGTATATCTTTTTTGTGAGAGTAATCATGTTTTATATGTCTGTGTGTGTGGAGGTGTGTGTTAGAAACAGAAGCAACCTGAGCTTAGTTCAACACACGGTTGTTACCTGGCTAACACTTACCTATTACTGTACCAGGCACACAATAGACTTTACATGACTGGGGGTGAGCTCCGTTCACCTGACTGTGTTACTCAGCTGCCTTTGTCTAAATTATTCCCAAGCCGCTGTAGCATGGTCCCAACTTGACACCCAGTCTAAATGTTTTAGCAGTTCCATTGTGCCTCTTTATGACTGGAAACTACTTTAACTCAGCAATTTTGTATGACAGGGAAGAAAACTATTGTTAACTCTACATAAGTGGCAAATGTGGGACCAGCTGGGATGATAAGACTCATGTCAGGCCTCAACATGTCAAGAGAGCTCATTGCAGTCATTGATAGTGAATTTTCCCGTGATAAACATGAATGATATCATTGTCATTGTTTTTTTAAGGCCTGAGATTTGGGGGGGGTGTTTTCAACAGATGCATCCCAGATATGAATCATGACTCCAACCTCAGTAGAAGTCCATATCTCTGGTTTATGATTGTTATCAAATGTTGTCACAGCCCAGTAAATAATCAGTGGACAATATCTTAAAGCTGAAGTTGTTATGAATGCTTTTCTGGAAACGACAAGGTCACATATTTGGGAGTGCCTCTCTTTATCTATTGCATACTGTGCATACAGTCGATTAAGGTGAACTTTTTGTCAATCGGTTTCTTGTTGGTTGGTTCGGCTTCCTGGCTCAGAAGTCAATGCTGAGCTCGGAAGAACAACAGCAGCTTGCCCGTCAGTTTATTTGAGTGGCTTTATTTCTGACAACATTCTCTTTCTTTCTCCCAGCCACCGACCTGTTTTGCATTTAATTTGCAGACATCACCTTACTAACATTATTTCATATCTTACGTTTACAATGGATTCTAATTGTTCAAGTGTCACTCATTTGTGATTTCCTTTTTTGTCGCTGAGTTTATGATGAATTGTGGGTTCATCCAGGATCTTAACCCATTTAGGCCTAAAACGCCTGGAAAAAATGCCTGGAAAACCTATAGCCGATTTTGAAAGAACCCCCTAAAACCTGAAGTTTTTCTGGAAATTCAACAGAAGATTTTTTCAGCCTCTGTAGCAGATAGAAATTAAATTCAAAAAGTATTTGAGAGCTTATACCTGTGGCTTTCATGAGAAGTTGAGTTTATTTGTCCAAACCTTCAATAAAGTTTTTTTTTTAAATCAACAAACTCAGCAAATGTTACGTTTGACTGAATAAAAATCCTATGCATAATACTAATACATGCCCATTAGCAAGATGCAAACATGATATGACCATTGGAAGAAATAGACATAGTTCTCATTAGCCTACTGTAATAAAAAAAATCATAATAATAATCATATTCATAATAATAATAAAAAATAATAATGATTCATTTTATCAATATTGCACTTTTCAGGGTAGTCAACGACGCATAAAGTAATATAAGACATAAACAGTCATGATTTCTTATATCATCATTACAATCAATTAGTATTATTATTGTTATTATCTCCAGATGGCCACAAATCTGTCTGTTCTTCAGTGAAAATATGTCGTCTAAAAACATATTCCTCATCCATAAATCCCGGTTGATTGGTTCCAAGAGTTCAAAGTCCGGATCAGCAATAAAATCGTCGGTGCTGTTTTTTTTTTATCAAGATCGCTTCCGTCACTTACTTCTGAGCTCCCTCCGCTATAGTCGTCTTCCGCCATGATTTCTGGAAAAGTCCAATGTTGCATTGTGACACTCCCGCATGTATTCTGATGCATTTTATTGGCCAAGAGACCGAAAATAGGTGGAAAAAACTACAAATACTACAAAATGACATATCCGCTTTCCCGGCTTTAATGGTAGAATAACGCAACATCGCTCCCGGTTTTAACGGTAGAAATGCGGTAATGCTTTCCCGGCTGAAATGGGTTAAACCAGGAGCTCTCGTACCCAAAAGCTTTCATTCAAAAACCACATGTCAACTATCGCTACAGAAAAAGCCAGGAGATCACCAAAGTCAGCAAGCTTCGTCCTCTGGGGACCATGAATGTCTGTACTACATTTTTTGCCAATCCATCTAGTAGATGTTGAGATAGTTTGTAAGATTAGTAAGAACTCTGACCTGCCTGTGGTGCTACAAGAAAATATATTGGGGGTCACGAGGGTTCATTCTGTACCAAATTTCATAGCAATCCATGCAATATATGATTCATTCTCTGGGGGCCATGAAATCCAGTAGTTGTATAGATAATTCACTGAACCATAGTGGTAGACAGATGGTTGTAGGTATTACTGGCATTGCATGATGTTCATGCATTTTTTTTTTTTATTATCGTGTTTCAGTGCTCAGTTTCATCAAATAAAAACAGCCAAAAAATATTAGTGTTCTAGTTTTGTTTTGGAGAAGGTCTAAAGATTGAATGCAAGAGATCAAAGTAAGTGCTCAATATATGCTATATTGAGCATCATCACAAGAACTTTTCTTGTGAAAATGGCTGGTCCCGAGCTTGTTGGCTCGGGACCAGCCAACACTATGCCTCACTATGGCATGCCTAGCAGAGAGACTGCCTGACAGAACCGACATGGCTGTCCCTAAAGCCATGCCGTAAGCATGGCTCAAAACCATTTGTTTTTAAGGGGAGTTGTGTGCTGTAACTATTTCTTGGTGATTGACAGCCAGCTAGGGTTTTTGTCACCATGAGGGGAACTTTTTGGTACTCTGTCTTGTGCCCCCGGTGTGAACACTGCAGAGTTCAGTGCTGCTCATTGCATTTGGCTATTATTCTTTTTAAAAAATGGTAAACTTTATTCAGTCGTTTTGAGTCTTTTGTAAAAACCAAGTATAGAACAAAAGAACCGGGCAGAGTGCAGGAGGCTTTAAGTTCTGTACCTGACATAAAGGCATGTGAGTGGTGTAAATATTCTCATAGCTGAAACAGTCAGTTTACAGTCAGTATTGTTTTTCAGTTAAGTGCCTTTTCATGCATGAGTCGGAACTGTATCGAGATCAGAGGTAGATGCTGCAAGAAGAGATGGTTATTGCTTTCACAAGTCTAGATTTCCCCCATAACGAGAGGAAACTGCATCTGCCTCACACCAATATATGCACACACGTGTACACACACTAAACAGATCATTACCCATGCAGGCCCTGCTCCAGTGATTGTGTGAGAGCATTTCTATGTGCTGGTGACAAAGGTGTCTTTTATTTGCTCTTGTTTTGTAGCTTGTGCGTGGGTGGCAAGGGGTGTATTATTCTCCAACTGGTCTTTGGTACCATTCAGATTTCTCAGACTATCCATTTATTTAGGTGCACTTTAATTTCTTTAAATTAGTTTCTTTGGGTTGAAATGGGATTATTCGAGCTCACTTAAAGGCTGCGGACTGAATAGTGTGGGGCCCATCTTACTGGTTTCTCCACAGGCTTGTGCTGCTTTACTGGCAATGACTGACTCGGCCATACGCTTGTGTTGTGTGGGGCTGGTGTCAAGGAGCCCCATTACCATAGTGTCAATTCTTCCATTGAATTACCTCCATAGACTTGTATTGTGGGAAAGCCAGACTGAAGGCTGGCTCCAGTGAATGGTTGTTTACCATCAGGTTGGGTTTGTCTGCAGCCACACGCAGCTAAAGCCACCGTGGCTAACCTGCTCAGGGTAATCGCTTCACACTCACAGAACTCAAACACACAATAAAAATCAGGCCAATCAACACTGACTCCATCAAACACACACTCAAGAAGCAACATACTCCAACAGACACATCATATCTTTCTCTCAGGCACATGTGCTTCCCCCAGACATTTTAATCCAAAGAACAGAAGTGGTGTATTGTGTGGAGTCGAGGCACGCTGGGCTGTATAAGTGGTTAATGGAGCAAAGTAAAGCAGCACTGACATTAAAGATAAGGTCATTTTGAGTCAAACAACAACAGTCATGTTGTGTAATGTTGTGAAATGAGCAGATTCAGGGGTCTGTAAGCACACACACCCACACACTTGCTGCACAAATGGAGCTCTTAGATAATAATCAAGCATTTATCTCACATCTTGGAATATGAATTGTGGCTGTTTACTGCCCAAGAGGCACAGGGGCTGTTCACCTATGAAATGTTTTTGTGTGAAAATTCAAACTCTCTTAATAAGTAAACCATAAACAAGAAGAGGATAGCAGGTGGCATCTGGAATATTTCAGAGATTTCAGCTGTATGTGTGTTTTCTTTCAGGATGTTTGTATGTGATTCCACATTGCTGTTGTGCTACTGATGGATTCCATTTGACAACTTTAGGGCGTGTTCATGTTTATGGTTTATTGCGACTCAAGAACATTTTTACCAAGTCGGTTGGTTTTGGCAGATGAGCAGAATGTAATTCAGGCTCATGGGAATGTGCATCTTGGTCCGGTTTCACAAGAACTGTGTTATAGAGAGGAGCGAGGAGATCATCAGAAACAAATACAGGAAACCATAACCAATAACTAAATGACACAATGGAAATTTACAGTGGTTTTCAATGGTATGAACATCAGAAAAGGGAGATTATGAAAAGAAAATATATAAAATTGCTTTACTTATTTTGGCCCAATTCACATTAAACACCCACACATTAAAATGCACTCAAGTCAGTCAAATTACACAAGCTGCTACAGATGAGTGGGCCAGATTCAAGAACATGTCAGTGACTTTGTTACTGTACTGCTTTGTCTGCCACCTTGGGTATTGAGAACCAGTTCTGAATTGATACCCATTCAACATGAATGCAAGGATTCATTAAGAACCTTGAAGTGTCGACCTACTGCTCTCTTATCCACATTGCCACACAATACACACATCTATTAAACAAAAAAGTTTCATAAATGACCTTCCTGATTACACGTTACACAAACTTAATCACTGTGCAGAAAAAAGGTCATGCAAGGGAGGAAGTCTATTTAACATAAAGAAGTATTCCTGCAGTGTTTGTAAAATTGCAGTATTTTTTTCTGTGCACAGGCATACTCATAATGGTCACATTGGCTTGCCTTATTTTGGGCAAGTGAGTTTTTTTATTCAACACCATACTCAGAATACGATCAACAGTCTTGTCATGTGGCTATTTCTAAGACTGTTTCCCTCAAGCTAAAAAAAAATAAAAATCGATAAAATCTAAATTATATGTGACCATATTTTACTGTATTTCTTCCCTAAAGCTATTCATTTATTTGCCTTTTTCCTTCAGGGAGTTGACCAGCAGACATCAGACCAGTGTCCCATTCAGGAACACCAGAGAGTCTACGCTGATCTGACACTGAAGAAGAGAAAGGAAGATGACGGAACAAGTGAAGTAAAAAAAATGCACTAAATGTTTACATTACATACAAAACCACAACAGTTAGTTATGTAAATCAGATGATCTTGTTTGTTTGTCTGGGACAAATAGGCTAACTACCTTACATAAAGACCTAATTAGATTGCTGCATATGTCATGTGGGGGCCCCTGTGCAGGGTCCATACCAGCATGATCATCTGGAGTTGCTGCTTAGATCCTGTAGAGCTGTAAAACCAGATTTCCACTAGAGTATTAAACTAGAGTATCTTTATACTGCTTATGTTTTTAATATATTGTATGAGCGCATGCATGTGCATGTAGCCCACATCTTTTTTGATACTACTGTGCGCTGCACTGATGTTGTTTATTTTTCCAGTTGGAACATAAATGCTTAACCATGACTCTGTTTTTATTGTCTTACACAGTTCGCACTAATAAAATATTGATAATTCTTTTTAATGGTGACTTGTTATTTATTTAGCAGGATGTCTGTCCTGGGCTGTAGGGCCACTGTGCATAAGTGGGAGTGTGGTGGCATGTGTGTGTGTGTGTGTGTTTGTGTGAGTGTGTTGCTCTATAATGAGTCAGTTTTTCATTGGGCTTCCAAAACCACACTCATATCATGTAATTATCTGGAGTCTGGGCTGAAACTTCTTGTATCATATACGTCAAAGCTAGATAGTGTTGACATTCTCACGGTCTGTTATGATTTTTACATTTCAAATAGTGGCAATGTTTTATGGTATCAAAATTCAAATGTCAGTTGGGTTTTATCAGTAACGCTAAAAAATAAATGACAGTAGTATCTAGTTCAAATGCCTAAAATAACCACAATTTCCTGACAAGCAACCTCTAGGAAACATGCAAATGCTGACTCTCCCAGAAGCAACAAGGACTGAAGTAAAGATGACAAGGAAAACATTCCTAACCTGACCTTCAATAAAGAAATGCAGATGTTAGTCTATTTTTTCTAATTTAATATAGGAAGTTTCAACTCATACTTAAGATGTGACAGTCCTTAAAGTGCTCGGAGTGTAGAATCTGTGAAAACTTGGTAAAGTCCGAGATGAATGCCATGGCATATGATCTAAATCTCAGAACAGCCAGTAAACACACTGACTGTTCTGTGTGTGGAGTTCTGACTCTGACATCAAAACTTTCAGTGAACTCCCCCAATCTTTCCCAAGTTGGAACACACACACTGACACATCTCCGTCTCAGTTTGCACCTCCTGAAGCAATTTCCTGTCTACTTGGCTAACCCTTATCAATTGACTTTATTGCATTAGCGTCGCGTCGGGTCTCACATTCACTTTGTGCTCTGTCTGAACACCTCCTGGATCACTTAAAAAGACATTCACCATTTTGTCATTAAGGTATGTGAACTTACATTTAATTCATTGCTCTGTGGACTGCCCATTTGAAGCATCAAGTTCATTACGGCTGTCGCCATCATTGAAACCAGGAGAGCGCATATTTGGACTTGTGAGGCGCAAGGATGGGGGTAGCTTAAAGTAAAATGTAAAAACAAAAATGTACAATACTTACCGGAAAAAGTGAGGAGCTTGCAGTGTCTTTTAGTACAACCGAACACTGAACAAGACATTTTTGCATGAACAAAATGTTCAAATAAATGTTCATGAACTGAAAACACACTGGAAAAGGGTCAAAGTTCAGAGACAAAAACACAGCAAACAAGTTCACGGCTATTTAGATGTACACAGTGCTGTGGCACTGTGCAAGCATTGTTTTGCTTGTGTTGAGTGTTAGCAACCTGTCAATCAAAGGAAACCACGCCCCAAATCATACCCTGCTTTATCATCTATTTTCTTCTAAATTGGACCATTATTTACACAATTAACATCATATTGTCTTGAAGAAGACTTGAAACTAGCAATTGAGACCATAATCATGCCAGGATAATTTTTTTCTGAGGTAATAAATCACTTGAGAAGTAGTCTCATTTTGTATTGAGATAGATAGGACCGGAGTTCCTCTGCAACCTCTGTTGGCGACCCCTGTGAATTTTGAAAGAATGCTGGCTTAAGGCGCTTCCTGGAGGTTGCCGCCTGGTCTGCTTAAAAGACGACAAGAACAAAGTGCCGATTGATGAGAGCTTTACAATGCAAAAGATTCTCAACGCTGGTTCGCAACATGGTGTCACACGAATATCTATATTTCACTTCAAATTTACCTGTTTTTGGTTGACCTTGTATGTAATAGAACCGTGCAAAAAAAGGAAATTATTTGTCCTCAGTGTGAACGCACCATACGTCTGCAACCTGTCCCCTCCTCCCCCAGTCACCCTGGTCATCAACACTATTAGCTCTGTCAGCACGGTTACCCTTGTTAGAACTGTTAGCGCGGCTACCAATGCTACCTACCCCTGAGCATTTCATGATAACGTGTCGTCAGAGGAGAGAGCCATGTGCAGGCAATCTGGACTCAGGCCCTTAATGTCATTTATAGCACCTTTAATCACATGTTAGCATTGTCTCTACCATTACACTACTATTACATGCTATTCAAACTGCCTCTCCCTCCGTTTCTTTATTATCTACAAACAAAGTGTCCTTCCTGTTCATTTACACAGTTGCATTGCCATGACAGGAAAGCTTGATTTACTGCTGGTATTAATCTGCCAAGAAAGGAACCACGGGTAACTGGATTTGCAGTGGATGGAAGAAGGGTGTGGCTTGAAACAAGCACACACTGATACTTGGCTAAGTGATACTAAAGGTTGCAGGTGCAGATTATGGGAACCTTTTGGTCTAATTCCTCCCTCTTCCTCAACCTTCTTCCCCTTCCTGTAATTAACGATTTTGTTCATCCAGTGTCTCTTTTTCAGCGTGGTAGTGACCTATTAACGCTGCAGAATGTAGAGAGTGGACCCTCTGACCTTGTAATGGTTTGACTCGGTAGTTCAGGATCAAAGACAAACTGCACAACCTGGACGGAAGCGTGGGGGTGGCCAGAGGGGTCACATACCTCTGTTCACTTAGCCTGCACAGTTTCACTGCGTCACATTATGAACTCAGCACTCACTGTATGAGAAACATTAACCGACCTGCTTAGACATTTCAATTTGTTACACTGACTGGTTTACACAAAACAATCTATTTTGAGGTATGGTAGAGTGTGAAACAAAACAGATCACATTTCAGTCAAACATTAACACTGCTCATATTTCCCTGAAGTCCCTAAAAATATTGGTATCCTGCTTTGAAGATTTGGATTTATTTTAGGAGGTCTTAACACTACAGAAGCGCACCAGTGTGATCCGCAGAGCTGCTATTTGTATTATTTTGCTAATGCATGATAATTATCAAGGGTACAGTTTCAGTTTTCAGTGCCATAAAACATAATGTCTTCTCCAGGAGGATTTGTCATCATGAGAAAGGTTTAATGTTTCACATGAGCAATCCAGTAAATTGCTGTTTGGGATGTCCTGGGAGCTGAAGGATATATGGCATGTAGCGTATTATTAGTTATTGTTCCTGTCTGTGTGTTTACATGCTTGGCTTGTGGTCTCAAAAAGTAGTCAACATGTTTAAGTGAATATACAGTATGTGGAAAGTTAATTCATGGACCAAGGATGTTATCACAAGCACATGCCTAAAGGCGATTTCCTGTATTACTAAATACTCCAGAGCTGGCAGAAATAGACACAGACTACAAATGTGGCAGTTTGTTTGCATAAAGTGAGGAGAAATTATTTGTTTTTTGATTAATTTGCTCATTAATTCTGAATTTGTTTCCTTACAAACAGTTGCTAAACTTTCTATTATAAGTTTCAAAATAGAGTACTAACCTAGTAGATACAAGTCTCATTTTGAAATGTTGAAATATGGATTTGATCAAGATGCAGATGACAAATTTCTTGTTTTGAAATGTAAAAAAAAGAAAATAGAATTGGTTGGTGTATCTAGTTCTAAGAACATGAAAGCAATAAAAAAAATTGAGTCTCTTTTCTTATGTCCTTTTTGCATAATTTTTGTGTTTCCTTGTTAGCATTGTGCACGAAATGTACATACTATTTAAACCGCATCCTTGTATGAACTTCACCTCATCTGCACTGTTGACTTCCATTATTTGTAGTCGTTAATCTGTATGCACTGCGTACAGAACATGCCACGTGAGATTAAAGCAGCAAGTAAAAAAATGTGAAGGGGAGAAACAGAATAAACATTTCACAATCGGAGAAAAGACAAATTTATTAGGAATTCAGAGAGAGTGTGAAATCCATAGCTGGATAGCAACCGGAGGTTAATGATTGCCTCCTGTTTCCTAACATCCTCCCTGTTGAGCTAATCTACAATCACATTCTTTCATTGTCGGGGAAAGTGGAGGAGAGTGCCTCTAAACCTGATACCTCTGCAACGCAGTATGAGCAGGATGATGAACTTACCTGGGAGTGTCCTACTTTAATTAAAACTTAATCCTGGCAAGCTTCATACCTAATGATAACGGCATAAATAACCACTTCAAATGTGTAAACATGGTTAGTTCAAGTACTGGCACGACAAGACACAAGTGTATGGCAGAGGCTACAGAAGTAAAAAGACAAACGTACTGTAAAATTACATTAAAGGAGTTCTTCTGAAGTGATTTTAAAAGACAACTCTAGCCATGCATGGATAGTTCTTTTCCCAGTTATTCAAGTCACTTTGTTCTCAGTCCATGCATGTAAACATCATAACTGGGTCAGAATAACCAAGTTAAACTCAGATTGTGAGGAACACTGTGAAGATGTCTGATATAGTACAGCGATACTAAATGGACAAAAACAAGTGAATTACAAATGTGCTGTGGCTGCACACCATTCAGAATTGTACCAGCTATATGAACATCAATCCCCACATATATATAATCATATTTGTATAATAATGTATTCAATGATTTTAGCGCCATTGGGTCCAACTTCTCAAATGCAATTAGGTTTTTGAATGGGTTTTTGGTTAGATGCCTGAAATAAGGTCTGTGGTTAACACAAGCTGAAGAGATGTTCACGTTTTGTTGTACAACATAAAATAAGTTTAAACACCCCCACTTGTGAGTTTTTACGTGGCCTGAAAAAGGCTGTTGCTAACAAGTGGCTAAAGGAGACTACAGTGGTTGTAGGGGACATTAAACGTCATCACGCCGGACACGGACGGGAACTCTCTCACTAGTCAGCCTCACAGCCTCTAGTCGCGTTCTTCAGTGCTCTTGCAAACTCTTGTAGATTGTAAATTATGTAAATAAACTATTTATTAGGCTACGGATTGGCTAGCTTGTCCAAACCGCTAGTCAGCTTCAGAGACCATCTGACTTGTACAGCTGTGCCTTTCCATCCATGCAACCATGGAGTAGTTAGCTTTAGCATAACGTTAGCTTTTTACTTCTGTCGGCTGCATTAACACTTCAAACATCATGAAAATGGTGTTAATTTGTGAAGATTATCCTGCTGAACAAAACCCATAACCATCAGAAACGTGTGTATGTCACAGAGCTTATTTTCTCCAATGATCCAGAATCCAATGCAAAAATCCCATAGGCCAATTCTCAATAGACCCCATGGTGATGCTACTTCCGGGTTGACCTACAAAAATACATTATTTAATTTGCGCTTTATTACATGGGGAAATGTATAGGGGCAAATATGCATGAACTAGTTTCAGAGGTGTAACCTTTTTATTTAGCACCTACATTACTTCACCGGTTGCAAAAAGATGTCTGATTGTATAGAAGTCTATAAAAACTTAACATAATTCTCACTTGATTTATTACCTCAGTAAATATGTTCCTCATGATTTTATGTACTCCACCGTTAGTTTTAAGTCTTCTTCAATACAGCATTTAGTAAATTATGGTCCCATTTAGAGTGAAATAGATGACAACGTGTGTATTATTTAGGACAAAGTTACCTAGTGATTGATAAGTTTAATTCAATGTTTTCTTCTTACAAAATAAATTCCAAAAAAAGTTAGGATGCTGTGTAAATGATAAATAAATCAAACTTTTCTTTGATAGAGAGGGGCCAATGTTGTCTGTTTTCTTGTGTTTTTTTGTATTTTTTTAACAATATCTTTAGGGTCAGTGATTTGAGATTACCCATCCTTCCCACATTTCTATGCTGACGAGAGCAGAAAAGGAAGTTACAATGTGTTACGCTCTCACACACTAGTTTCATGAACACACACACTGTGCAGAGGTAATAGGAAGTGGCAAACAGGAAAGCAAAATGCAGCATCTGTTTCCCTCTATTCATCTGTTGGTGATGGTGATGAAGCTGCAGTCAGAGTGAACATCCTGCACCCTGCTTGTTCATATCGCCTGCTCTCTCTCTCTCTCTCTCTCTCTCTCTCTCTCTCTCTCTCTCTCTCTCTCTTCTCTCTTCTCTCTCTCTCTCTCTCTCTCTCTCTCTCTCTCTCTCTCTCTCTCTCTCTCTCTCTCTCTCTCTCTCTCTCTCTCTCTCTCTCTCTCTCTCTCTCATACTCATCATTCCTCTCCAGATGTGCAGCCTGGCTGTGGCCCCTGTTAGCATCATCTGTAAAATCAGTGATAGTGCTTTGTGCCATTTCTCCAGAGACCACCACCATATAATCTCACAGAATTTCTACCAGATATGTACAGTTGGTTTTCATTGGACCAAGTCAGTGCACAAAAGTTTAAAAAAAATATTTCAAATACATGGCTTGCCTTGCTCAGTCCAAAGGTCTGCCTACCAGCACCTTTAAAGCTTACTAATGCATCATATCTGTGTTGTTTCATCTGTACAGAAACTTAAATGTAAAAATCTACAAGTCTTTATGCAAAGTTAAGCTTACCAGCTGCTGTTAATCCCTTTATCTAAGTAAGAATGCTATTTTATTTATTTCCCAAAATGTCAAACTATTACCTTGAATTTGAGGCATTTGATTGACTTAAGTTTGCAGAGCAATTTATAAGCAATTTGTAAGCAATTTATAAACCTTATTAAGATGGCTATTATAAAGCTGCAGCAAATGCTTGTAATAACAATATAGTTAATCAGTAATAAGTGGTTTATCGAGCATCAAGTTACATTAATTTGGCCTCATTACATCTTTTATTGGTGATCTATGAAAAGTGATTATTTTTGCACTAATAATATCCATCCAGTCATTACCCTTAACCGAGTCATTCATTTTAATTAATTTATTTAGGTGACAATAAATGTCTCTAATTCTTGTAGAAGATGATTGATTGACTGTGGAAGTTGTCAGAGGTTACCTCTGGTACCACCCGCCTGTGGGAACTCGTTTTTTGCGTGTACACACACACACAAACACACACACACACACACACACACACATAAACACACTCAAAGAATGTTGTAGGCAAGGCAAGGCAAGGCAAGTTTATTTGTATAGCACAATTCAACACAAGGTAATTCAAAGTGCTTTACATACACATTAAAAACAGCAGGACACAATTGAAAACAATAAAAACAGTCAATTAAAACAGGGAAGATACAGCAGGATAAAAAAAAGAGATAAAATAATAAAAAGCACAAGTCAAACATTGTGTAGTTAAAAAGTAAGGGCAGTAGAGTAGAGCAGATACGTGTTAAAGTTAAGAGTACGCTTCAGTAAACAATAGTGTTTTTAGTCCTGATTTAAAGGAGCTGACCGTTTGGGCAGACCTCAGATCTACAGGTAGTTTGTTCCACAGGTGAGGAGCATAATAACTGAAAGCTGCCTCACCCCGCTTAGTTCTTGTTTTTGGGACACGCAACAAGCCAGTTCCAGATGACCTAAGGGGTCTGGATGCTTCATAGAGAGGGAGCAGATCAAGCATGTAATTTGGTCCGAGACCATTCAGAGCTTTGTAGACCAGCAGTAAGATTTTAAAATCTATCCTCTGACTCACAGGAAGCCAGTGTAGTGATTTAAGGACCGGTGTAATATGGTCCAGTTTCCTGGTGCTTGTGAGGACTCTGGCGGCAGCGTTCTGGATCAGCTGCAGCTGCCTGATTGATTTTTTGTTAAGACCTGTGAAGATGCCATTGCAGTAATCTAACCTACTAAAAATAAATGCATGGATAAGTTTTTCCATTTCTTGTTTGGACAGAAGACCCTTAATTCTAGCTATGTTTTTCAGGTGGTAATAGGCAGATTTAGTGATAAGCTTTAGATGGCTGTTAAAGTTCAGGTCTGAGTCAATAATTACACCAAGATTTCTGGCTTGATTTGTAGCTGTCAATGACATAGAGCCAAGGTGAGCGCTGATCTTAGATCTTTCGTTTTTAGGGCCGAAAATGATCACCTCTGTCTTCTCTGCATTTAGCTGGAGAAAGTTCTGGCACATCCACTCATTGATTTGATGAATACAGTTACTCAATGAGAGCAAGGGACTGTAGTCGTGTGAGGACACTGAAATGTAGAGTTGTGTGTCATCGGCATAAGTATGGTAGGAGATGTTGTGATGTTCCATAATCTGAGCTAGCGGTAGCATATAGATGTTGAATAGAAGCGGTCCGAGAATGGACCCTTGAGGAACCCCACATGTGATCTTAGTTCGCTCAGACTCATGGTTTCCAATTGACACAAAAAAGTCCCTATCTTGTAAGTAAGATTTGAACCATTGTAGCACAGTGCCAGTGAGCCCCACCCACTGTTCCAGTCTGCTGATTAGTATGTTATGATCAACTGTGTCAAATGCAGCACTGAGATCCAGTAAAACCAGGACAGAGGATTTGCCTGCATCAGTGTTCAGATTAATATCATTTAAGACTTTGATAAGTACAGTCTCAGTGCTGTGGTGTCGCCGAAATCCAGACTGAAATGTGTTAAAAAGATTATTTTGCATCATAAAAGCATGAATTTGCTCAAAAACAACCTTTTCAATGATTTTCCCCAGAAATGGCAGATTTGATATTGGCCTATAGTTACTAATTGTTGTGGAATCCAGATTAGATTTTTTTAGGAGAGGTTTTATTACTGCAGTTTTCAAAGTCTGTGGAAACTGTCCTGCTTGGAGAGAAGAATTTATTATCTGCAGTACATCCGGAGCTATGCAGTTGAAAACAGTTTTAAAAAAGTTTGAAGGCAGAATATCAAGGCAGCAGGTTGTGGGCTTTAATTTTGAAACCGCTTCTGTGAGTGTTGTGTAATCTAGGAGGCTAAAATGTCCTAGCTTGACTAGAGGATGGGAAGGCACCAGTGTTATCATTCCTGAGCTGGAGCTGCACACTGCTTGTCTTATCTGTAATATAGCTCATCAGCTCTCTTTTTTCTGGTAATATTTTCAAGTGGGGTGAGAAAAGCACGTCAGGCTTTCTCATACGGTAGTTACTGTTCTCTATGAGGAATGCCTCTAACACAGACCTGCTAAATATCATATCCTTCACTGTTTAAAAACTCCTGACAGGGGCAGGTCTATTTGCCTTTGACAGGACCAAGGAACGTGAGGTCAAGGCAGCTTCAGGCAGGTTGTGTTGACTCCTGGTTGATGTTTAATCTAAAGTTTACATTACTGCAAAGGGTGGAGCACCGTCTCCATACCTGCCAACACACTCTGACCAGTGCAGGAACGACCTCACCAAACTGATAAACACTGCTGGAAGTATAATGAAACACTGTTGGTTCATCGAGATTGGAATCACAGTCTGACTGACTTTCAGAGCAGGTGTCAGTATAGGAGAATTATGTCAAAAATGTGTTTTTACTGGAACTAGTCCCAATAAAAGTCAGATATCTCACAGCTGAAAGTCTTTGCATGGCTAAATATCTGTAGATAAGAAAATGTGATGTGGGGGAACTCACAGTAACTTCCTCATATATTATATTTCTTTCATGAATTCCACAGGATTAGATTTTTTTGCATCACAAATCTGTTCCTTTCTATTATCCTGATGGCGATACCTATTGTTCCACTCTGTGTGACCCGGCCCTGCCCATCTGGAAAACTAATGACTGAAATAGATGAGTGCACTTCCTCTGTGATGCTAGTGATGTCAAGATCCCACCAGATTAACTGCTCTGATGTTTGCTGCCAGTTTTTTACTATGCTTCTTTGTCTTTCATCCCTTGTTTTTCCAACAGATGATGCACCCACGCTTCATCCAAATGTGTCCCTGCTACCTCGGGCCTTTCCCTTACCCAAAACACACGGCCGACAGTTCTGAATCAGTGAGTCCTCAGTTGACATTTTCTGCCATGCAAACTTTACTTTCAGTTTTCTGTATTTAAAAAGAATTTAACAAGCTGAGGACGGAGAGCTCAGCTGTGCAGAAGAGATGATGCAGTGCAAATAAAGGCTTGATATTACTGTTAACACGTGTCCAAGACCAAACCAACAATGAATTGATCCTACAAGCAAAATATTGTCTATGTGGTCAAAGCTTTATTGATCTGTACAACAAAGCTCCACTGTCATTCAAATACTATTAAGAACAAATTAAACTTTACTTCAATACAATGAACACCGTATATTGTTTTGAGATAATTTCCCATACACACAGTCATAAATACTCACTAGCAAACAATATTTGTGTTAATCTACAGCTGAAAAGAATCCCCAACAAATGCACTATTTACATGTTTGAGTAATGTTTGCAAAACCTACCGTCAGTCCGACCAACCGACCGACCGACCATCTATCCATCTATCCATCCATCCATATACATCCACTTATCCATGGTCGTGTCATGGGGGCAGCAGGCTAAGCAGAGAATAAGTCATCCTTCTCACCAGCAAAATTTTACCATTTCGTCCTAGGTGATCCAGAGGCGTTCTCAGGCCAGATAACATATACAGTATAGGAGACACATCATCGCTGACACCAAATCGTCTGTCCATCTGACACTCCATTGTATCCTCAATCGCCAAAACAACCCAGAGACACTTGCTTCACTTAGGTCAGCAACTCACTCAAAATGCAGAGAAGGCAATCCACTATTTCCCTAGCAGAGAACCATGGCCTCAGACTTCGAAGTGTTGCTTCTCATCCCAAACAAACCACTCCAGAGCGTGTTGGAGTTCATGCTCCAATGAAACAAACAGAACCACATAATTTTTGTTCGAAATTCTGTGGCAACCCATTTTATAGTTGTTAGGATATTTCAGTCTGGACTATAGTTGTAGACCAACAAAGAAACTGAAAGGCAATATGGAGAGAATTATGAGATAATATTATAAGAGGCCACATATTCATGACTCAACCCAAGCTTAGGGATCTATCATAGCATAAGGGGGGCAGTTTTATTCCTCTGTGGTTGTTTAATGTAAATTCCAGATTTTAGCTTTCTTATTTACTGAAGGTATAAACATTAAAGTGATTGTCTGGATGTTTGAAGTGGGGTTGTATGACGTATCCACAGTCAGTGTATGACCTGCAGTAGATGATGGTCTGCATTTTTTTTGGAGAACCAGACGTGTGCTCCAGGCAGGAAATTAATGAATGTATTGCTGCAGAGAGGGACTCACACAAAACATATTTTAACCACCTAAACAAAGGCCCACTCTAAAATTGTTATACCTGTTTATGTGTATGCTTTGTTTAGAATATGTTGAAGATATGTAAGATTTTTGTTGCTATCTGTAGCCATTTCATTTGGCAGTACTTTTTTTCAACCACAGAACATCCATGTTCCGATGCAATAGCGCACTTAGGGCACTTCTTTCACAACCCAAAGTTTAGTCTGTTTCAATTGAACTCTGGTGCTGTTAAATCCTTGTTATGGTTCTTTGGTTGCTTGTGAACGCTCCAATCGTACTCTGGTGTGGACCAAAACAACCAGTCCGAGACCACTTGCAGAGAGGGTCTCGGTCCGTTTCCTAATGGACCCTAGTGTGATTCGATTGCACTGTTAATGTAATCCGACCAGAATCCGACCCAATTTAAGGAAATGAACCAAAACGCAGTGGATTGTGGGCGACCTGTGCGGGTATTTTGCGAGATGTACACAGATAATAGCATAAAGATTAAATGTCCTTCAGTTTCACTCTTTAGGCTACCACTGAGCTAAAGCTCATTTGTCATTGCAGAACTTACAACATATTTCTGAAAATAAACAATATTTACCACGTGGTAGAAGCATCAAGGTGCTTCTCTGATTATATAGGTGTCTGATCACAGCACGTCGGAAAAATGGATCAACACATTATCGACGACCCAGAGCCAAAATGAACCAAATGTATCAATTTCACTCTGATTCGGTTTAACCAAACGGACTTGGGTTATGAAAGCCCCCTTATATGCAGATAAGCTTTTATGGTCAGAATACAGTTGAGTTTTACGGTTGAGAAAAAGTAGTGCCAAATGAAATGGCTGTGTGAAGCAACAAAAACCAGTGGACGTGTTCTAAATATAGTGTCCTAACTATCCCTTTAAACTTTCTGAAGCATGAGGAACTCATTTACGCTAAGTAAAAATGGAAGCACCGCCCTTCATCAAGTACAATACAATACAAAGTACAATACCAGCAGCCAAGTCATAACTACTGATTGAACTCTTCAGATTACAAATGACATCAAGGAACCAGCAGCAAAGCTCTAATAAATCTAAAATAACCACAGATCTTAAAACGCCCCTATTTTTCATCTCACAGATTGGTAGAACTCAGACGTTCTTTCTTTAGCTCTGGAGCTTTCTGTGTCTCTGTTTTTTTCCCTGTCTGTGACATCACCACCGCCACTCTGTCTGTCTGGCTGGGCTGCTTTTGTAAAATATTGATAATCTCTCCGCCCTTCCTGCTGGCGCTTGCTTTAATTGACTGGCAGGCAAGTGCAGGAGAGCCGGAGAGATGATTGAAGTGACGAAATAAAACGGAGAGAGACAACAACAGAACCGGCTCATCAAGTTCATTAACTTCAAGGGCTGACTCCTTCCCCCTTCCGCTATAAATCACTGTGTTTCATTCCTCCTGTTTATCATCGGTTCTCACACTCCTCTCTCTCTCTCTCTTTCTGCAGTTTCTGCAGCCTTTCTCTCTTGTTTTGATCTTGTTCCATCCATCGCTGCTTTCTGGGTAATGACAGAAAAAATATGCCAGGCCATTTTATAGGGACTGGAATAATTCTATATATATTATATGATACGAATGGGTGTCCATATTTCAATGTCTAATATGTAGCATGTTCTATATATATAGTGTTGAGTTGTGTACTTACATTTTCCTAAGACATAAACAGAACTCAAGAACATATTGTCATGCCCGTCAATGGTGTCATCCTCTTAGCACATGCATCAGTGGGATGGTTGTCTGTTCCAGTTTTAAGCCACGTTTTATACTTTTTATATCTTGGTCATTTTAGATGAAAGTTAAAATAGTTATTGGACATCTGGATCTTAAGTTATCAGAGAAACAAGCTGAGCAAACCCCTCAGCTGGCGAACCGAACAGCATTGGAGAAACGATGATTTTGAATGTGAAACGTATTTTTCAGTGTTTTCACTGGTTTGCATCATCTGCTCCATTTGTTTTGGAAAAGAGGATTCCTCTGTGGATTATTTGGCTTCTAGTATAACATCCTGAACGATTAACCTATTCTAACCAGCAGAAACTGACTGCAATGGTTTATTATATGTATTACATTTAAAGCTGCACTATGTGAAAGATCAACAGGTGTTTCCAACTCAAATTCCAACCTGGTAGAGCATTAAAAGCGTCCCATCGCCACCGTTTACCCAGATGAGGTCTTGCTGCGCAGTCAGGAGGTGACAAATTAATGCACAAAGAAATACTTTAATATTTTTGGAAATACTCCTATTTGTTTTCTTTCCTAGAGTGAGATGAAAAGATAAGGAACAAATCTCCTCAGCTTCCTCTCAGAGCTCTCACTTTAAATAGAAAGCCCTCATGATAGACTTTGTGTTTGTATGAGGCTTCCTAGACACAGAAAATCTCATCACTCATTTTTACCTCTGACACACAGCATTATGTTGAATCCAGCGTCACCGGGCTGAAATTGTGTATTTTCATCCCTTCTCATAAAGGATGGCTTACTTTTTGATGAGTGGAAAAGCTTGTTTCTGTTATTAGCAGTGTCACTACTCTTTCCAACTACATTAATCAAATTCAGTAGTATTGTATTGTAAGTATTGTCCATAGCATTTCTTGGCATTTGAGAAACATAGTTGTGAGTTGGCAACATTAAGAAAATGCTGCAAGTACGCACCTGTTCTTTGTGATAGTTAAAACACATTATGTACAACAGATATCTCTCTATGGCTTATAGGAACTAATGCTCCTTAAAGTATTGATACATAAATATTGAATAAACAATAAATACTATAAACACATTAGATAAGGACAGAAGATTTCTGAAGTACAATCCAAACAGAAAAACGACCCGAGGCTGGAATTTTAGCTGCAAATGTCAATTAAATTTTGAATGAGGTTTTCTTATTCACATGGAAATTTTTGCTCTCTGTTGGCAACTTACTGGAATTACATTACTTTCCTAATTGCTCAATAGTCACATCAGTTACTTATTGCTCTACTTTTTTAACCAAGCTTAGCTCTATCAAAGTTGCTTTTAAATATTTAAAACATGCATTTTAAACTGTAATTCCTTTCTTACCGTTACTTAGAAAGGTAATGGCATTACAGTAATACATTTCTAGATAATATGTTACTGCTCAAGTACAGTTTAGTTTAAATGTTGCTCAGAAATCACCTTCCTAGAATAAAGCCTTGGCTATCAAACCAGTGAGTAAAACAGGACAAAATCACATGATGGTTTTAATCTGGAGCTGCAAAGTATTCAATGTCTTTCTCAGAGACACCTCAGCTGAAAGGACACTTAATTTAATGAGTTTTAAAACCATATCTTCATGTAGAAATGTGTATACCACACTGCTGAAATGACACATGCTGTCAAAAATAATGTTCTACTACTTTCTTTTTTCCCTGCAGCTCTCTTATTTGCCCACTAATGCGTTTTGACTTGCTCATGACTGTTGTCACCACATTGTGATATTCTAAGTAAAATGTATGATTATATTCCATCCCTGCTTGCCTCATGAGTTCCTGTCTTAATGCAGCTTGACAAAGCAGAACAGCAGCTCTGGCCCTACAAGCTGTTACTGCTTCATTATTTATGAGCTCAGTCTCTTACTCACTTGACAGTGTTGGTATATTTTATAGAGGATGCGGATTTAGACACATTCTGCCATGTGGTAAAAACCAAGCTAAATAATTAATATTACTGACAAGCTCTATAAATCATGATCTAAGTGACCTGTTACTCAGGGGTCAGCTCTCTATGTAAGCTTTGATGAAATGTTAATGATGGAGGGGGTTCTAATATGTCACGGTCCCTGCACAATCCTGCTGGAACATGTGATCGACACCTTTTTGTCTGGATGCTGTTTTTGGTAGACATGTCACTTAGTCCTTTTTTATTTTTTTACGTAACTTCCGTGGCTCACTTCACCCTCGTAACTACTTCACTTCCAGCATTTACCAACATTTATTTGCTTTTTAACTGTATTTTATAACAGTTTACCAAGAAGTTTTTTGCCCTAAACCTTGATCAGTGGTTTTGTAGGCTAAATTCACTGAAACTGCAGCCATTTTTTCCACCTGCATGACGTGTGTGCTATTTTTTTAGAATGCTCTGTTCTGTACCGGGAGCCATGAAATGCTCATATGTGTCGTTGTGGGTGGTACTGACAAACAGCCTATTCTGTTGAAGTAAAAGTACAAAAGTATCAGCATCAAAATGGACTTAAAGTATCGAAAGTAAAAGTACTAGTTATGCAGAATGGCTCCACTTAGATTGTTTTATACATCCCAACTATATTATTGGATTATTATTAGCCTATTATTATTATTATTATTATTGATGAATTTATCTAAGCAGCATTTTAATTTTCTCTAGGTAGGACTAATTTTATCTTGTTAATATACTGTTATGAGGTTTCATTTCAACATATATCAAATCACTTTAAATGTATCATGTTTATGTTAAATCTTGACCTGTAAAGTAACTAAAGATGGCAGCTATGTAGTGGAGTAAAAAGTACAATATTTGCCTCAAAATGTAGTGAAGTAGAAGTATAAAGTTTCATAAAATGGAAATACTCAAGTAAAGTATAAGTACCTCAAAATTATACTTAACTACTACTACTACTATACTTTCCTCCACTGTTTGTTACACAGATTTGGTACTAAACTGACCACCCAATTATGTATAAACAAAAAAGAAAAAGGTCAAAGATCCCTCCACACATTTAAACACCAATTTTACCGTACTTTACAAGTAGTTGACCAACGAGATGATCCCAAATCCTGGGTGTACTCCTTTAAGCTGAGAGGAGCCTTTTAAGAACGCAGCAGGTATAGTGTGGCTTTCACTCCTATCATGAGTTGATCGCGACTGGGGGAAAAGCTGCTGAAACACATAACACATCATGTCAACCAAAGCGGGCTATAGAAAATAGACGCAATATCTCCTCTTTTGTCTGATATGGTCATAATAAATCCATTTAAAGGGCCTTCCTGTCTGGTTTTAATTTTAACTGTGGCTGAACTCCTGATGAGGTGTAAATATCAAAACAACAAAAATGATTAATCTGCCACCAGCTGTGTGACCGACAACTGTCCCTGAGTGTTGGCACTCACACACACACACACACACACACACACACATACACACAAATCCTTGCACTTCTATTTTTGTGAGGACCCTACATTGACATAAGGCGTTCCCTAGCCTCTAACCCTAACATAACATCTCATCCAAATATCTAACTCCGGCCTAAGACCGACAAAAATGTCCTCACTTTCCAAAATGTCCTCACTTCTCAATATGTCCTCACTCTGGTGGTCAAAACACACACTGGTCCTCACTATGTATGAAGTACAAGTACACACATAGCTTAAAAGGGCAAATGAGTGCCCTACTGCATCGTTCTCGTTTATCTCTTTCCTTTAAATCGCAAATTTAATGTTGATCAACTGTCTGAAGTGTGACTCAACCCATCAGATGTGTTGTGACATGAACAGAAAGTTCACTGGGTTAATGTGGAGGAGTAGAGACGGAGTGTCTGCCTAAAATGCTGAGCCACCAAAATGTCCACTGCCTATTTTGAGGTTTTAATTTGTCCTGATGATGAAATGCTGGTATTGTTTTTTAGTATAATGCCAATGATGCCAGCTGTGTGAGTGATTTGGAGGACACGTAAACCCCTGGAGCAGCCGTCTCAACCGGATCACACACACACACACACACACACATGGACACGCACGCACGCACACACACATTCTCTCCTGTCTGCCTGTCTGCAAGCTCTTGTTAGGGATTAACACTGCACGTGCACACACATATTCACACACCACCTCTTTTATCCAAGCTGGACAGCTGTTTGTGCATTCACCTCTTCAGCCTGAAGCACTCAGGGAAACTCATTTATTTAGTTTGCTATTTGTTTCTCATTATGATTTTTCCCCCAGTTCATTCTATGTAACAATGTTGCATCATTCTTACACACCACTGCCTCTGTAATTACTTGGACACATACAGACACATTACTTGGCACATGCAGAACTGCTGCTTTGTATGTACACACACACACACACACACAAACAGAGAGAGAGAGAGAGAGAGAGAGAGAGATTTAACGCATCTTGAACAATATTGGAACCAAATAAATATAAATAAATTACTCAATTAATTAATTAATTAATAAATATATAATTTAATGTATCGACAATATTAGAAATAAATATATGCATTCATTAATTGATACTGATATTTTTCAGTTGCTTCTTTATATATTTACCTTTGTCTTTATTCCTTTATGTATTAACATTTCTGTTTAATTTTCCCTTTTATTTATTTATATTATTGTTGACATTTATTTATTTATTCATTTTAGTATTTCATTGTAGTTCATTTTAATATATATTTTAAAATATATTCAAAATACTTATTTATTTATCTATCTGTTTATTTATTTGTTATTTCCCTTTGCATTTCCTTCCTATGTATTTCCGCAAACATATTTTCTTTATAAATATTTGTAAGCATTTATTTTTCATGATGCAAATGATAGGAGTCTTTTTGGCACACTTCAATTAATTAATACCTACATTTATTTTATTTTTTTTTAAAGTTGGTACATTTATATTTTGTACATTCGGTGGTATATACATTTATTTATCAAGTCATTTATTTATTTTGTATGTTTACAGCTTCCATCCTTTCAGTAGCAGCTTGTGAAGACATAAGCTGTGAATTAAAATTCTTTGCTGTATCCCAAACATAAAAGCACACACACATTGTGAGTTGCACACAAAGCAGATCAGTGCTCACATATTATTGCACTCACATATTTTGTAAATGTCTGTGCATAAGCTGTTGGCTAAGTCATATTACCAGTCAACCGATGTTCAAACACATACAGCATGTGTGTCCATGTCTGGTTATATAAACTGTAGAGTTTCTGGTAGAAAGATGTGCGCATCTGCTGCTAACTGGCCCTTATACCACCTCACACTGTTTCTGCCAAACACAACACCAGGGGGTCCAACACTCACACACACATGCACACAAATACTCTAACAACGTTGCATAACCAAAAACCATGTCGCTCTCTCTTCCTGTCTCTTTATCTCTGTTTGTCTCTAGTTATCACACACACACACACACACACACACACACACACACACTGTTAAGTTCCCCCTGAAGCCTAGATGTCAAGTTACATAAATTCCACTGTTTTGAGTAAAATGAATGGTCTCACATTGCTTATGCCAAGTAAGACATTGTAAGGTCCAACACACACACACACACACACACACACACACACATACAGCCCACGTAACTCGAAGCCATTTGAGAATAGTTAAAGTCTTTTATATTACAGCATTTTGTTTGCTTGCTGGTCCAATACTTTGTTTCATTTGAAATGTGTTTTTCACTTTTTGAGGATCTGGTGGTTGGAACATTGTGAACTTCTCCTCAGAGATGGGTGGGTTATCCTGTAATAGTGGTTTAAAAAGTTTCTATGGATGTTTTTTGTTTTTTTCAAGTTTCTACAAGGAGTTTTTAACTGGTTATGAAACAGTCTCAATTTAGTACTGATGCCTCTGTGTGACCTTCATAAACAAACAGGATCATCAGCAAGAATATTGGCTATTTCTATCTAGTTGTTCTTCTAGTCCCTGCGGTGCATGTTCTATTCTGGCAAAATCCGATGAATCATGCAGGTTCACCAGGAACTCCCTCCACCGGTGGATTCTCCTCTGGCAAGGAGCAGAGGTTCTCACGCACAACACTGAAAGAAAGAAACTCAAGATTTGTTAAATGTTGTCACCATTACTCCAGCAAAGTGGGGTTGAGCTGCCTGCTGAAAAGATGGATAGACTGGCTCAAGCTAAGCCACCATGTAGGGCTGGGCAGAAATTCAGTACAATAATTTATCGAGATATCGTGATACAAAAGTACATTGTCTAATTTGATTGGGTATATATTGGGTCATAAGTAGGATCTCCCATCAAAATAGAAATAATATTTGAATTGTTTAAAAAATCCTTCCTTGTGCTCTTCAGTCTCTCTTCAGTTATTTTCCTTGTTGGTAAGTTGGAGGTGGTGCTGGTTTGCAGTTGGTTCAGTTGGGAAATTTTTTCCCATTTTTTTAGTCATTCTATTTGTATTGCATTGAATTGTAAAACGTCCTTGGGTTTCTTGAAAGGCGCTTCATAAATGTAAGTTATTGTTTATATTATTATTATTATTATTATTATCATCATCATCATCATCATCATTATCATTATTGTAATTATTATTATGTTGTTGTTGGTCTTGTTGGTCAGATATTCCCATCCCAGCCCCTGATGTAAGTGGTTCTTGGTTTAAGACCAGCAATGAGTTGATGCAGCTCTTGAACCAGTTTTCCTGGCCGAGAGCCGGTTCTTTGCCAGTCGAAAAGTGAGAAACTGGTTCAAGATTAGGCACTGGCTCCAAACCGGCCCTGGAACTGCTTTGGTTGTAAAGGTGCATCACTCAGCTGCTGAATGGTGCATTAATCCAATTGGATTGGTCAAAGTCAAAGTAAATTAAGTTTATACATCCTACACAGATTTAACCTGGATATGGTCCATAGATAAGCTTTTTCAACTAGAGCCGGTTCCCGTCCAGTGCTTGTGTGGTTCAACTTGCGAACAGGCTCAAAACCTGTTTGCTTTTCCACAGGCTCTAGAGCCACGTCATTATGTCACTGTAAACGTCTCTACAACACATCAGGTGCTGCCCATTTTAATCACTATGGACGTCAAATATATTCTTACAATGAACGTAGGATGTTAATGTTTGAATTTGTTATAAGCTAACGCTAGCCCGCTAACATTAACATGCTAACATTAGCACGCTAACGATTGCCCGCTAATGTTAGCACGCTAGCTCGCCTGCATCAATCACATTGCAGTTAAATAAATCAAATAAATAAATGATACATATTTTAGTTAGTTTCTCTTAGCGGCACCGAGTTGTTCTTGTTGGTCAGATAACCCGCCCCCAGCCCCCAATGTAAGCAGTTTGTGGACCAGCAAAGAGTTGGTGCGTGCTAATGTGGAACCAGTTTTCCCCAGAACCGGCTCTGGTCGAAAAGCCCAAAGAGTGGTATTGATCTGCACATTGAACTCTCTCTCATTGAAAGAAAATTTAGATAATAGATAACTGATGGTCGTTTTAACACTACAGGCCTTCAGAGGGTCAACATGTGAGAACCTGTTGCTTGTGGAGGCTGATAAGAAGAAACGAAGGGTGAGGAAAGCAGACAGAGAGGAGAATGAGCAGCCTATCAAATGAACCCGGCACTGTAACTGAACCACACTCTGCCACTGAAGACACAGGAGAAAGTGGGTGTCAACTGCCAGCCTGAATCACTCAAACATTAATACAGTTGCATCGGTCCAAACTGGATGAACTCACAGGCCAGTGAAGCTGTCGAAGCCACTGATGAACAACAATCTATAAGACTGATCTAAAAAGCAGTCGGTGTGGAATGAAATGGATAGTATCAGAATATAACTGGCCTATAGAGTGACACATTTACATGAGGCAGAGATCTGCATGCTGGCAGTTGACTGAGCTGTCAGACGGCCCCAGAGGGGAAACAATTTCCCCACAGATGATAATGTAAAAGTTTGAGTCAGTCTTAGACTCTCAGGTATTTTCTGTGTTGCTGCTACTGCTGCAGCCATGGAAAACACACCATATAATGGAAAAAAAGTATTAGACCATTTTTTCATAAAATTGTCTTGTTCATTTTAATGTCTGGTACAACCAAAGGCAGATTCGGTTGGACAAATTTAATGATAACAACAAAAATAGCTCATAAAAGTTTAATTTAGGAGCTGATATCCAGCCATTTTCCATGGTTTTCTTGATAATAATCAAAATCATTATCAAGAAAACCATAGAAAATGGCTAGATATCAGCTCTTAAATTAAACTTTTATGAACTAATTTTGTTGTGATCAATCTATTTGTCCAAACAAATGTACCTTTAGTTGTACCAGGCATTAAAATGAACAAGAAATTGAAGAAAACAAGGGTGGTCTGATATTTTTTTCCATGACTGTACCTATTATTATATTCTTTAAATGGGAGATTATACGTCTTTCTGCATGTTTTCCGGACTCCTCCTGTTAGTATTTTTCTACCACTTTCCTGGTATTCCCCAACTGATGCTTGTAATGCTCACAGCCTGCTGGGTAAATGTGGTCTTCTCTCTCAGCTTTTCCCCAGTGGATGTAGATATAAGGCTTATTATGTAGACACAGCTTCGTATATAATGCTATACATGCCTAACATAGCTCAGAACACCAGGGTGTGGTTCAATCATCAGAGAGGTGCATCACAGAACAAGGAAAACTGGCACAAAATTATTACCTTTGTTTGGAGACACGTTTGGAATTTGATGGTGTTGTAGGTTTGACTTGTCAGTGACGAAGACGATTAGAGACAGGAGTTATCGAATGGGTAGGCCTGGGACTATTGGCATTATGTATATTGATAATTTTTTCTGGAGGTTGATCATGCGTTTGCCTGTGTGTGTATCTGTCCATCTGTCTGTCTAATCTCTAATACTACTGGACCAATCAACCTATTTGTTTTGCACATTTATGACTATCTGCTGAAGGATCTCTCGTGGAACCTGTTTGAGATGCGTCTTGGGCGATCGGCTCACAAGTAGACAGATGAGACACATCGCCGTTTACATCTGTGTGTATCATGCGTCTCCAAAGATGTCCAGCTGAACGATTGTGTTCAGGTTTCATTACTACCTACGTCCCTTCTGCTAGGTTAAATTGCCCACGCAAATTTATTACGCCTATTAAATAACTTGATTCAATCAATTGACGATATGAGTTGTCAAGTTTTCTTTGGACTGAATCTTCAGCTGAAGTAAAAGTACTAATACCACACTGCGAAAATACTCCACTACATGTAAATCTCCTGCAATCAAAAATTCAAAAAATCAAAAATGCAATTACTTGATTTAAAGTACGAACGTATCAGCATCAAAATGTACTTAAAGTATCAATAGTAAAAGTACTTATTGTGCAGATTGAACCCACTCTAAACCCTAACCCTAAATTGTTAAACATATTTCAAATATATTATTGGATTATTATTATTGATGCATTTATATAAGCAAATTCTCAAGATAGGACTCATTTAAACTACTTAATATACTGTTATGAGGTTTAATTAAAAAAAAATTGTGTCATCACTTTAAATTGATCTGTTTTTTATGTTAAATCTCAACCTGAAAAGTAACTAAAGCTGTCAGCTAAATGAAGTGGAGTAAAAAGTACAATATTTGCCTAAAAATGTAGTGGAGTAGAAGTATAAAGTTACATAAAATTGAAATAATCAAGTAAAGTACAAGTACCTCAAAATTGTACTGTACAGTACTTGGTTAAATGTACTTAGTTACATTCCACCACTGACCTAAAAACATTTTGTTTTGTGTCGAGCTGTCCTCATAAATGGTTCATATAATTTCCTACAGCATTAAAACTGCACTCATCACGTCACATTTCATATTGAATATCAAACAAATTGTGCTGCTAAAGTTTTTGTGGGAAATCATACAATCCCTAAATTAGAATGTAATGATTTTTTAAAATTCTTATCTATCACTTTTTTTGTATAAATTGATAATTTGCATAAAACAGGTAGTTGGAAATGCACCTAGTGTTTCTAAAAGACAATGGATGGTGCTGTTAAATGAAATGTCATTAATCATTACAGTAAGCACCACAAACTAGATTCCATTAACCTTCATTAATTTGGCTGGCTGTAAAAACATCAAACCAATGTCTATATAGTGAGACATCAGTGCAAGTGGGTGAGAAAATTTGGGGGTTTTTTGTAATTTGGGTGAACATTAAGACATCACCTGAGGAACCTGTTGAGGTATGTGTTACTAAACGGTAACTGGAGCTGTATAGCCTCACTCTGTTCATCAGGTCTCTGTTTCATCCTGTCATAAGTAATGCAGGAGTTCATGCTAGAGCGATCAGGAAGCAGCAATTAAACACAAGTATGCATGACGAGCGTGACGAGTATGACAGGATAACAGGAGCTCTAATAATACGAAAACACACAGATTCACACACACGTTTCACTGTCTGCGGTGCTGCGGCCTGGAGGTATGCAGACTATCTTTCCATCCAAAAAAAACGCACATGAAACGCAAAGCTATGTGGATAAGGTGTTTAGCCGAAGGGGGAAGCCGTCTTTTAACTGAGGTGTGAAAACACTGAGGTGCACACACATAAAAACACTCTCAGACACGTCGAAGAAACCACAACACAAGCCACATAGGTTTTGCTCTTTATTCATCACTAACAGTCATGTGTAATATTGTGCTGACTGGCGTTACGATGCAGCCACATTGCATCTGAGACTCTGGCTGGAGCTTTAAAGCTGCTGATCTGAATGTCACAGACTGAGAGGCTCAAACTGATCGAGCAACATAAATTACACACAGGTCATTTTGGTATTTGGATACGGCTAACAGCTAACTCCACAGTATCATCAGTTTACAGTCATGGAAACATTTTTTACACCATTGTTTTTTTTTCAATTTATTGTTCATTTTAATTCCTGCTACAACTAAAGGTACATTTGTTTGGACAAATATAATGATAACAACAAAAATAGCTCATAAGAGTTTAATTTAAGAGCTGATATCTAGCCATTTTCCATGGTTTTCTTGATGATAATAACCAAAATCATTATCAAGAAAATTATGGAAAATGGCTAGATATCAGCTCTTAAATTAAACTCCTATATAATATATATATTGTAATAATAATATGTACTTATATATCATATACTACTTATATCATTATATTTGTCCAAACAAATAAACCTTTAGTTGTACCAGGCATTAAAATGAACAAGAAACTGAAGAAATCCAGGGTGGTCTAATCATTTTTTCCATGACTGTAGGTGTTACAGGTTTATTCATTCTCATCACTTCACAGCTAAACAAAGTCAACCGTGTTTAGATTTGACATCACAACAGCCAGACAAACACAGAGAGAGATTTCAGATGATTAGATGATTATAAAATAATGTATTCTGTTGGCTCCTGTTTGATTTTATGTTTTTTTGTTTTTTTGCAGACATTCTCGCAGCTTTTCATTTTAAATAGCATTTTACTTATCTAATTATCTGTACTTTGAATTTGTATTTCTGTACTGTTTGTAAATGTACTCGTCGTCACTGTAAATGAGGGAAACCTCAGTGCCTTACAAGCTTAAATAACGTGTTATATGTTGCTTATTGTCTATGCAGTTCCTGGAAGAGCAGAGCAGGAAGCTAAACCTGCTATGCAGAAACTTTTCCCAGCATGTAAAAAGTGAACTCAGGCTTAAAATAGTTCCAAGCGTTCAGAGATACAGGGACTGTGGGACTGCTAAATAGGGTCATTTCTCCCAAAAGCGTCTTAAAATCCAATCTTACAGGTGCACTATCACGTGGACTTAAATGTACAGGTCTGGCAACACTGTTAAGACCTAGATAAAAAGGATGCATTTATAAAAGAAGTTTCTGTCACACTGGAAATGAGAATTACTGCATCTTCAAGTGAGTTAAGGAGGCCAAAACCTGTGGCTTCAGATGCAAATCTTAAATGTTTTTGGCTTGTGTTATATATGTGCAGGCTCATATTTGTGTTCATTTTACTTACATAATAACTTCATGTTTGATAAACCCATCCTGATGAATTAATTCCTTGACTAATTGATTATGGATGCGTAAAATGCTTTTGAGAGAAACAAGCCACCATCAGAAGAGCCAAACTAATGTGCGGTGTGCTTGTCATGAGGGGTAATACTCAGCCTGTGAAAACAGTTGGATAATTTGTTCTGAGGCTCTGGAGGGAGCACTCCAAAGTTTGAAGAACCATCAGTGTTATCTAACTGACTTTAGATTTAAAGCAACTACAAGGAGTTTTTAACTGGTTTTGAAAACAGTCTCAATTTAATGCTGATGCCTCTGTATCACCTGCGTACGCAAACATGACCATCAACTAAAATTAGCTATTTTTTTAGCTTTTTCTGACACTGGTCTGATTCCGCATGACGTCAAACAAATTGATTTACTATGTCACTTTTGTTTTCCCAGCAGTGGGAACTACTCACTGAGTAGTACATTGGCTAATTAAAAAGGGATGGTGATAGAGGATGGCTGAAAACATGAAAACAACCTTCATCGGGCGTTAAACAGATGAAGGGGAATTATGGGATTTGTGGATCCTGAATTGGCCCTCCTCCTTGACAGATTTGTGATATGTCTTTTTTTTTAATTTATGAGATACATTTCAAGACCTGGTTTGAAATCAATGTATGAATTTGCATTGGTGATGTAAAGAAAGTTTCATCATGGTCATATTTTACTTTTTAATCTTACAGAGCTACAAATAGATATATTACTTAAATGCTATGCATCCTTCCAACAGCTGAGATTAGGGATGGGCGTTTGGAAGAAACTTGTCAACTCAAGCATCTATAACGTTAACGATCGATTAATCGATTGATCGCTATGTTTTTGTACATACTCCAGTATGTATAAAATATGCATACATGGGTAAAATATAAGGTTTTCTTTTTACAGTACTATGCAAAAGCCTGTTTTGATAGTGGACGCTTTTATTTTGAAAGGACAAGAAAGAGACTTCCTGTCGATAGTAAAACTAAATCAAGTGAGGTGATACTGTAAAGATAACGTCAAGGAGTTCAAGGAGCCCCCGAAGAGGCATGAGGTTAGTTTTCACAGTCATTTTGCATATTTAGGTGTATTTTGTGTTTGATTAAGTTTTGGATGAAAATAAACCTAGTAATTCATGCTAGCAAGGTTTGATACAGTAAGCTAGTTTTGCTCAAATTAATACTCTTGTATTTCTGTGTGTTTTATAATTGTTATTGCAACTTTCAGTTTGCAAACTGTAGCTTTATCAAACTTAATTTTCAGCTCATTGGCTTATTTAAGTATGGCTGCAGAACTGAAAGCTCGGCCGTGTTTCAGTTCAGTGAGTACTGATGCGCAGTCAGAGATAAGATTAAAAAATCCCTAGCTGGGTGGTCCGTAGCGTAGTGGTTTACACAGGCGCCCCATGTATAGAGGCTACAGTCCTCGCTGCGGTGGAGCCGGGTTCGAATCCGGCCTGAGCTCCCTTTACCGCATGTCCTCCCCTCTGTCACCCTCTTTCTATCTGTCTCTCACTTTCAATAAAGCATGTAAAAATGCCCAAAAAAAAAAAAAAAAAAAATCCCTAGCTGAGATAAAAAAAAACAGTTGCGTCTTTTTTCACTTGGTTCAAAGACAAATGCACGCACTAGCAGGATCAAGATCTTTCTGACATGATGGAAACACAAGCACTTTTGTCCGCAGGGGCTGCCAAAATCAGCACAAAATGTTCCTTGCAGTTGCTTTAATATTTTTTGCAGAAAGCCTACATTACAAAGTAGAGATCTGGAGTTTGAAAGAAATGGGAATTCAGGAGGCAAAGGGGTATCACTAAAGAGTGCATTCTGGGACATGTAGTTTTTGGAGCTTGACCCATTCTAGGAATGCTGTTTGAATTTCAACCATTCTTCTTTAATATCTATCTGTTGGGAGTGAAATACTAAATTGGTGGAATGACCCGTTAAACAAGTGATCTGATCTCTCTGTGGCTGTTTGATCAAGAAGATACCCTATAGTGAATCTACGCTGAATCTGCTTTAAAGTTCAAGTTGAATTCGGGACCCCCTACTGTAGTCAACATATAAATCTGAGAGATTGTGAGATCATTTAAAAGTCAGAGGAGAGCAACAAATTAAACTAATTTGTTGCTGTCCTCGGATTTTTAAATCATCTCACAATTTCTTGCATTTGTCCATAATCATTCAAATTAAACTATCTGGGTGATAAATCACTCTTTGCTTGCTTGAAATGCTCACAGCTTATATAAACATGAAATATATGTTTTCATGATGGGTTGTGAGTTGACATTTTGTAGTTTTGAAGGGTCACAAACCAAAAAAAAAAGTTGGGAATCACTGATTCAAACATCATTGAAACAGCCTCAAAACAGCTGTGATGACAAAAAATATCAAATGTTTCATGTTTAAATGCAAACCATAAAAGTTGACCTGTACAGGACATGGTGCAGCTGATGAGCCACCATACTGTTAAATAAATAGGATTTTTTGTGCTTTAAAGACACACACGATTTCTACTGAGGACAATATCAAGTGATCTACTCTGCTTAGCCAGCAGGATATGGATCAGGGTTTCAACTCCAACCCACAATGTCTGCAGTTTTTTTTTTTTTCAAAAACAGATAAAATTCAGAGTAGTTGTACTTGTGGAAAGTCATTTGTCATTTCTGTAAATGTCAATCTTCTTTAAGAGCGGCTGAGATGAGCTGATCTAACCTTAACCGTGCATTTATTTGACTGAAAGAGCTTTCATAGCAGGTTTGAAGCTGACCTGACATTTCTTTACTGTGCATGGAGGTGCACTTGATGATGACCTTTAAAGGAAACCTGTCTGTTTATGGCCATTAGGCTGTCTTACTGAACACAACACTCAGCCTTTACTTTCCTGTTGATTCAGCAAAAATCCTGACAAAAGCAAGCTGCTATTAAGTCTTTGTTAACCTGTGATCATTTTACCTTACAGTTAGTTTCTTGTTGAAGACTACAGATAATAAGTGGCTTATAATAATACTCATCTAGGCTATTTCTCTTAGTAAGTGGTACTGTTGACTCTCCTCATAAGAGGTCAAAGGTCAGCTATGGAGCAACATGGCCTATAAATCCTCTCTAAGCATGCCGTCCCTCCTAGCTTATTGTGCAACTACATATAGGAATTATTGCTATAGAATTACAGTATCCGTGAGGTGCATTTTGGGTGGGGAAGACCTTTCCCCAGTATTGCCAACACTGATTCTCTGCCCCTGAGTTTGTGGCTTTGCATTGCATTAAAGTCCAGCATGCTTCCAAACAAAGTGAGTCTATACCAGCGACTCACACACAGGAGGGTTGTCAGAGTCCTGGCTGTGCATGGAGCTCAGGCCCGTGTCTGAGTCCTCATCGTTTGTGTTGCAGGCCTTGGAAAGACCTCTGGCCTGCTCCACCCACACGCTACTCTTCTCCGCTGAAGCGGGCTCAGCCTCAACGCTCACTGCCCCCAGCTCTGCCTTACCATCATCAGTCAGTTTACTGTTCGCCTGCTCTATCTCCATGGTCTCAACTTTGGCCAGTAGGTCCAGTAGTTCGCTCTCCCTGGTCTCCCAAAGTGCCAAACTCAGGTCCAAGTCCCCTCCAATGGAGTCCAGGTCTGTCTTCAGCCGCAGGCCGATGTACAGACTGGTGTCCAGCTGCGTTTTGATCCTCTCCTCCTCCAGCGTGAACTCGTTATCAGACGAACTTTCCACATCTGCTTCCACAGCTGGAGCGGCAGACGCTGCCAGGCTCATCTCTTCCGCGACGCTGTCTGTGTCCTTCGCCGCTTCCGCTCCTCTCTCCTCCCGCCGCCGCTTCATCCACCGCCGGTTGAGCTCCTCCTGGATCTCCCCGGTGATACTGTCCACGAGAGCCTCGCGCTCCGTCAGCTCCTCCTGCAGCCGCACCACCTCCTCGCACCGCCGCGCGTACTCCTCGAACTGCGCCACCGCCTCCGCCGTGCACCGCGCGTCCTGCCGCTCCGCTTTGCGCTTACAGTCTGAAGGCGCAGAAGCCTCCGAGGACGCGTCCACCATGTATGTGTCCTGCACATAGTTCACCCCGTGTCTCTTGATGCGGTCGAAGTGCACTTTGGCCTCGTACCGCTCGATCTCCCGGTCCAGCTCTTTGATCCTCTGGATCTGCTGACGGATCGTGTGGTCCTGAGAGATCACCAGGTGAACCAGCGTCTCCATCTTCTCCACGGAGCCCTTATCTTTAGAAACAGTCTGCTCTTTCTTTTTGTTCATCTTATCCAACTTTCTGAAAGCCTTCCTGACTATGCGCCTCTGCTTCTCCTGGGACAGGTTGGCAGCAGCGGCAGCGGCGGTCCAGCAAGTCCTGGCGGTGCCCTTCAGCACGCCGCCCGGACCGCCGCTCTCCCGGCTCTGGACCACCCGGGCCTCGGCGCTCCGGGGCCCGTTGTTGGGCAGCGAAGCCTCGTTCTTCACAAGCACGAAGCGGACATTCTCCTGCTCGTCCCCCCAGGCGCTCCACAGCCGGAGGATTTTGGTCTTGTTGGGTAAAATCCGCTCGAAGCCTCTCCATTTCTCCACCACGCAGTAGGACTGCGGGGTGCCGGACAGCATCGCCGCCGCGGCGCCCTGCTGCAGGTTCTGGTCCTCCAGCAGGACTTTGACCACATCGGCGCAGGTGGTTCGCTTAGTCAGCCCAGAGACCAGCTTCTCCTCCCGGCAGACCCACACAGAGATCTTCCCCTCCTCCGGCTCCATCTCCGCGTCAAGAAAAAAGTTTCTAGTCGCAGCGTCACTTTGTTTGTGGCAACTCAGAGTCAAGAAGACCAAAAGTAGTCTTTAGATTTCTCGCAAAATTTGAAGATGAATCAAAAAAAGTAGTCCAATATGGTATAAACTGAAGCAAAACATTCATTCAGAAACAAATCCTCTGCGCTCCCGTCGCTTCTCATCAGATCTCACTTTAAATGACTTCAGCCCGATCATATAACCTCGTTACAATTACATCCATTCGTATTTTCCCAGCGGTGTGTCCCCGGACTGCCTGCCGGGTCATCATCTCTCTCTCCCCGGCAGATTGATCTCAGCCGTGCGCACTGCTCCGGAGAGGGGAGGAGAGGAGAGGAGAGGAGAGGAGCGTCCTTGCGTCAGGACAGGCTGCTCTGCTGTGTGCGGGACAAAACAGGAGGGTGCTGTAACGGCTGGGACACGCCCCCCTCCCTCCTCTGTCTCACACACACTCACACACACTCTCTCACTTTTCCTACACTAGGGAACCTGGCCTGAGAGTGAAACAAACATGCAGTCTTTGTGGAGTTTGATGTCAGTGTGAAGAAAAGGTCGACTCCTGTGAGATGCTTCATTTACAATGACTGTGTTATTTTACCATGTGAATCTGAACAGTAATCCAAAATCTGATAGTTTCTGCTTTTAATCTCTACACATTTACCACATGGCTTGTATATACAGTCATACAGTCAAAATTATTAGACCACCCTTGTTTTCTCCTTGCTTTTTTGTTCTTTTTAATGCCTGGTACAACTAAAGGTATTTTCCATGGTTTTCTCGATAATAACTAAAATCATTATCAAGAACACCATGGAAAATGGCTAGATATCAGCTCTTAAGTTAAACTCTTTTCATCTATTTTTGTTGTTATCATTATATTTGTCAAAACAAATGTACCTTTATTTGTACCAGGCATTAAAATGAACAAGAAATTGAAGAAAACAATGGGCTTATACTTTTTTCCATGACTGTATTTAAACATGTTGACAGTAACCTACAAAGTGATTGGATTTGTATCAACAAAACCCATATATGTAGTGTCATTAAGTGCAGTTATTGAAGTATTGTAGGTAATTGGGACATCAGTTTATTAAGGTTTTACATCATGGGCTCTTATATTACCAGCCAATCACCAAACATGTTGCTGCAGCGGTTCTACAAATGTATTTTACATGAAACATTCATTTTGTTTGGTCTGAGATAACTATAGGACTTTAGTGGCAAAGATTAAAAAATCAGATCTCAGACCTCCAAGGTCAACAATGTGCCATGTTGATTTTCTCTTCTGCAGCTACCAGGAACAGTTGTAGGATGTTGCATTTTGTCAACTGTTTGACTTATAATCAAAATATTAGACAATACACTTAATAGGAAAGGGTTTTTAGTGTAACAAACCGTTAAAATTTGACCAAAAAAATAAGCTAAATGTGTTATAAGGATACCATGTGAAAAAATTCATAAGTTACGATACATTTGTGCCCCATTCTGCCATATTACTGACATTTTGAGTATATTTATCAGCCACAATAGTCCAAGCATAACCCACATCTGTGAATACTTACTGAGCTTACATTAGTGATTTAATGAATTATTGATTGACTTGATGAATAATTTAACCATTTAAAGACAAAAAGAACATGGAATAAAATTGTTCTTTAATTAAGCTCAGTTGTTTGGTGTCCCATTTTACCTGAACATGCCACCAGAGTGACTTCGGAGTTCCTGATGTGTTCAAAGGTTTAATGTTTCTATAGTAAAGTTTCTTGGCAACATATTTTCTTTGTAGAAATATAGTAGAGATCCATAACAAGTTTAACTCATAAGGAGGTCTTCAGAATGAATCAAGGTACACTATATTGTCCTTTATACTTCTACTCCACTTCATGTCATAGGCATTTAATGTAATTTAGTTACAATATGTTACTACATGTTACTATATGTTACAACAAGTTACTCTGGACAATATAATGCATGTTTATTCATGTAAAGTCACAAAACAGACAAACCAACACGTCCTCAAAACAGGGCCTTTGCCAGCGGTGACCAAGATTAAATTAATGACCAGTTTTAAATACTTGGTTAGCTTTGTGAAACAGAAGTATTTAGTGAGGTTAAGGGAGAAAAAAAACATCATGGTTTGGGTTAAATTAGAAACATAAGATTATCTGATGAAACTTAATAATGGAAGTACATTATTTTAGTTAATTTAGATACATTAGTAAAAATATATAACATTGACTTTTGGTGTCATACGGGACACAAACAATGGACTTTGTCGCTCTTTATAATGTCACCTCCCTTCTTTCACTCCTGTCATAATTACTACGGCCACTAGGGGTCCCCGTCTAACAAACAGAAATATGGGTCATTTTTGGTGAGGACGGTCTGGAAATAATAATAACTTTATCTGTAAATACATAAATCTTTCAATACTAAAAACCCTCTTAACACTGGCAGAAAATGTGTGTTCATTTAGACCCCACCTCTAATACAGGTGCATCTCAATAAATTAGAATATGATGGAAAAGTCCATTTCCAGTAGTTCTTTTGTAATATTATTTTTTTGAGACAGTGAATTTTAGGTCTTCATCAAATGTAAGCCATAATCATTATAATTAGAAGAAATTAAATTAAGACATGAAATGTTTCATTCTGTGTGTAATGGATCTATATAATGTGTTATTTCCACTTTTTGAATTGAATTACTGACATAAATCAACTAATTTATTGAGATGCACCTGTAGATGAAAAGCTAATATAGGAAAAATCGTTTTATGGTCTTTTCGTGGAAGATATCAGTACGTTTTTCACCTATGTGTATAAACCATACTTTAGTCAGTACAAGAAAAAAGGGATTCTTTATTTGTTTTTGTTTGGCCTTGACATAGAAAGCCCACAACCCCTGATATAGCTGATGCCCTCTGAATTTTTAAATTAATGTTTTTTTTTGTTTTGATGCAGAATTGAGCCATTTTTTGTTACTTTAGTTCAATGGATGTATCTAATAGTATTTTTTCATGATGTCCTACACAAAGTAAAACTAATGAGTCTGGGTTACAAGCCAAGAAGAAACACAAACTAAAGCTAAAACACAGATGAAGCTCTTACTCAGCAGTGTTGCACTGCAGTATGCATTGTTATACAGCTTCATCTTCATAATCCCCACGCAGCTGAATGTCTCAGTATGATAAAGCCCGGCTGGATTGATCATAAAGCAGGAAGAATCCATCTATTACACCCTGCAAGGCTCTAATATAGTATCTGGCCCCATAATCTGCTCTTTCAACTATTTCAGGCCAGAATATGGTTTCCGAAAGTCATGACAGGATTTCTGTGCACTAAGCGTGTGTTTTTGTGTGAGTATTACATTAATGGTGTGTTCATCCCCAGCAGCCACCATTAGTGTGTTTGTGTGCTCTAACCTTAGCTCAGAGTGATGCATCAGGGCCACATTTGTTGGTAAAATAACTGCTTAGGAAACCATCTGGGAATGTGACCACACGCTAATGCATGTATGTGTGTGTGTGTGTGTGTGTGTGTGTGTGTGCACATATCAGAAACAAGCACACAGTATTACTCACAGCAGCATGTGCTCCCACGTTCAGAGCATGCATTACAAACACACTAGATTTGGATAAAGAGGATTGTCTGTGCTGCGTCTGGGATGTGAGATAACAGAAGATTTTTATTATCTTTGATCTCATTTCCTGTGAGGTCACCACATCTGTCTGGCCTGCACACTTGTTATTGGTTGTCAAAGGGGGTTGGTACTTCCAGTGTGAGCACAATACATATGACCATAAGGCAGGTCTGTCTGGAGCATCATGCACTGTAGCATTTTTCTGCTTGCCACTGCCTTTTAGTAATACTGCACTGTAACTTCAATTCCTTTGGTATTTGATATCTGAAAAAAATATTTTATCAGCTCTCTTTCAATTTCAAAATTTTATATTTGAATGTACTTTTATAATCCCCCCCCCCAAAAAAATGTTTATCTTCTCATTTTCAATTTTTTTCAATTTTTTCTTATGCTTTTAATGTTTTGTGTAAAGCACTTTGAACTGCCCTGTTGTGGAAATCTGCTATACAAATAAACTTACCTAGCCTTACTTACATTACATTTTTATCCAATAACAGCCCTCTTTTGTGAAAGTGTTGTGTGAGTCAGGTTAAGTTAGTTTTTTGCCTTTGTGATTGAAAACACTTTTTAGTCAAATATACTTAGATGTAGTAATATTCTGTTTTCCTTTTTAAGATTAATTTTTTGGTATTTTTCATGCTTTTATTGAAAGTGACAGATAGAAAGGGGGTGATAGAGGGGAGGACATGCGGCAAAGGGAGCACAGGCCGAATTCGAACCCTGCTCCGCCGCAGCAAGGACTCGGCCTTAATGGTAACGTTCTACCAGTGTGAGCCACCGGGACGCCCTATTCTGTTTTCTTAATGACAAATTAATATGAATAATGTTGTGTGTGTAAAATTATGCTTTTTGTTTGTTATAAATGATGTTTCTGCAAATGTGGAAATAAAAGTGAGGCTTTCAGTTTATTATTACATTGTTAATAATATAGAGCTCTGGTAGAAGTGTTGGTGGACTTCTTTGTGTATTGCTCCCTCTGGTGTTCATAATGAAAACAACACCAATGGAGTTACATTCACTTTTCTTTATACAAAATTAATTTATGACAAATTGTTCATTTTTTCTCAGTTGCTTTGGCAAATTTCATAGATGCATTACTCGTTGCTTCTACACAGAACTTGAAGGGTTGACATATAATTAACTTCAGTTGACCAAGTGGTGTATTTAAGTGTCAGTCTCATTTTATGTCAAAGAGATACCCAAAGGCTACAAAGAGACAAAAACAGCTACAGAGATGCCACAGGAAGATGCTTAAGACAGAAAAAACAACCATAAAGAGACACTAAACTACAACAAAGAGACACAACGTGACTACAAAGACACAAAATGACTAGAAAAAGGGCACCACAGACAAAAGAAAATGGATACAAAAATATCAAAACACAAAACAACTACAAAGAGATACAAAACAACCACAAAGAGACACAGAACAACTACAAAGAGACACAAAACAACCACAAAGAGACACAAAACAACTACAAAGAGACACACAAAAACTATGAAGAGACACAAAAAACCCACTAAGAGACACAGAACAACAACAAAAAGATACAAAGATAACACAAAGAGATTTACACTATAAAAAGGACAAAACAACCATGAGGAAAGACAAAATGACCACAAGAGCGGCACCACAGATAAAATAAATAACTACAGAAAGTCCAAAACATTCACAAAGTGACAAAATAATTACAAAGAGATACAAAATGACCACAAAATGACACAACGATACCACAGAGACTTAAAATGATTAAGAAGCGGGACAAAACAACCATAAAGAGACACAAAATAATTACAAAGAGATGCAAAGCAACTATAAAAACATCCAAAAAGAACCACAAAGAGACAAAATCACAACAAAGAGACAGAGCAACTAAAAGAGAGGTAAAACAACCACAAAGAGACTCAGAACAGCTACCAAACGATACAATGATAATTCAAAGAGATTTAATATATAAAAAGGACAAAAAAACCATAAGGGGCGACAAAACAACCACAAAGAGACACAGAACAATTAAAAAAAAATACAAAGATAACACAAAGAGATATACTCTATAAAAAAGGACAAAACAATTACAAAGAGATACAAAATGACCACAAAGAGACACAATGACACCACAGAGACTTAAAATAATTAAGACAAGGGACAAAACAACCATAAAGAGACACAAAATAACTACAAAGATATGCAAAGCAACTACAAAAACATTCGAAAAGAACCACAAAGAGACACAAAATCACATCAAAGAGACACAGAACAACTAAAAAAAGAGGTAAAACAACCACAAAGAGACACAGAACAACTAGAAAAAAAATACAAAGATAACACAACAAGATATAAACTATAAAAAGGACAAAACAACCATAAGGGAAGACAAAACAACCAGAAAGAGACACAGAACAACTACATAAAACATAAAGAAAGAGACACAAACTGACAACAATGACAGAAAACCAAAGAGAGTTGTGTAACAACTACAGAGACACAAAACAACAACAAAATAAGGAAAGGAATTATAAAGTGTGTCTTCCTCCTGTGTTGGAGAGTTGGTTGGGCCTTTTGTCTATGGTCTGTGTCCATCGTCTCATAACCAACCCAGGATGTAGTCTTAGTGGTTAGACTGGGTTACGTTGCATTGTACGCTGTGTAAATCCTCACATGCAAAATATTTCAGCCAGCTGTCACATCCTTTCAAACAGAAATGTGTCATATAATGTGGTGTCTCAATGCTGCTGTTTTAATTAACAACTCAATAATGTCACCTGTAACACAACATGGGACTCACATGTCAGATTTAGTTTACATGTGCAACTACAGACATCATTTTTTAAACACATTTGCACATGCAGTGCTTTCAGCCTCTTGTGGCCAACATGAGCATAACAACAACAAACAAAAAGATCCAGACAAGCAGCTCAGACAAAGCAACTTTCCTGGCAAAACCATTTCTAACCTTTCCTGTCCTTAAGCTATAAACACAGTAGGAAAAAAAACAATTAGATCAGTCTTAGAAAATGGATCATTAGAATATTGTTTCTCTCTTGTCTCTAAAACCAATGACATTGTGTTACCAATATAAAGCAAATGTAGTGAATTTTACTTCATTTTTCCAGGTATTCCAAGGTAAAGACATTAAAAACTAGAGGTGGGGGAAAAAATTGATACAGCATAGTATCACGATATTTTGCGTGGCGATATTATATCGATATGCTGGAGTATATACTGGAGATACTGATATCATATGAAACTAAAAGACCTAAGGAATCAACAGGCAATTCAGAGCAGTGAAGCTTAAAGTTGTAGGAAGTTTGAGAAAATGCTGCAGTTGTTGTCGTCCATACATGTTTGATATCAGTTGAGTTCAGTTTAATAAAAAGACTGAGGTGAGATGAATAGACTGCACATTTTCTCCTATTTGACAAAACAATTCTTGATTGGATTTAATTTGGTGCACAAAATGCATTTAAACAGTTAAATCGCAATATATTGTATCGCAATAATCAACATATCATAAAATGCTTAAAATTGCAATAATATCGTATTGTGACTCAAATATCGGGATAAAATCGTATCGTGGGGCCTCTGGGGATTCACACTTCCATTACAAACATTACATTAGGGGCTGCTATTCAATGCTGCATTTCTGTGAATCCTTTACTGCTGACCTTGGGGAACTTTAAGCAGCATGTGTTGAAGCCCATACACCAGTTCTATCAGTGTAGAACACAGATTTAAAGAATTCTGTCAGTTGTGTACATGTCACTAGACGAGCAGCTCTGTTCATCACCCATTGAATGTGGTCTAACCCTGTCTGATACACTGCAGTGCTGAGTGAATTTACATTTTTTTACATTCTACATTTTTTCAAAGAATGTTACGTAATTGATACATACTGTGAATAGGAAGGTGAACTCTGACATTAAGAAATCTGACTGTGAAAACTGGTGATTAGAAGTTATACAAGGTTACATTAACAGCAGGTTCAAAATTCTTGTTTCATCTTGTTGACATATCACAGTCACAATCACAGGTTTTAAGGAGGAAATTTGGAATCTGTCTTTTTATTAATCTATAGAAAATACAAAAAATAGAATAAATAAAATAAAAATGTTTTCAACATGTTTTTATTAATACTATGTTCTATAAGAAGGCTGTGAATTATATTTGAACAAACCTCTCTGTGAAAGTCTTTAGAATACAGGTGGGACTGAAACTTGAAGATCTGGTGTGTTTAAGTGCAGATTGTTTGAGGGGGGAAAAAACGTTTTGAGCAAACGGCCTCAGATGTATTCAGATGTATAAAATTCCATTTTTTATTATTTATTATTTATTACATTTTTTCCCTCTTACCTGTAGTCCTATCTATCAATCTAGATTGGTTTTGAATTGCCTTGCCATGACATGGATGAGACTGCTCACAAAAGCTTTTGAGTTTTTTCCAATGTTCTTTTTTATTTTATTTTATTTTATTGTGTCTTTTGAGCACCACAAGTTGATTGCCATCTAGTTCCATTATCTTCGAGAGAAGGCAGACATCTCTAGAGACAACATCTCCAACACTCAGCAACTCACCCCAAAACAATCTAGATTGAAAATTCAGAGAATAACTAGGAGCAAAAATACATATTTTAGGGTGAACTGTGTCAGGGCATTGGGTGCCTTGTTGAAGGACACTTCAGTCCTCGACCTGTTAGTCCTGGGATTTGAACAAGCAACCCTACTGTTTACCATTGTACCATTCCTAACCTCTAGACCACAGGCTACCCAAATGACAGAAATTATAGAAAAACACCATCCATCCATACATCCATTCTCATCCGCTTATCCGGGGCCGGGTCGCGGGGGCAGCAGGCTAAGCAGGGCATTCCAGGCGCCCCTCTCCCCAGCTACAACGTCCAGCTCCTCCTGGGGGACCCTGAGGCGTTCCCAGACCAGGCGAGATATATAATCCCTCCACCGTGTTCTGGGTCTTCCCCGGGGCCTCCTACCAGGTGGATGTGCCCATATTATGCAATGTCCAAAAACTGGAAAAAGACCTGTCAGTCTTGACATATATTCCAAATATGGTGAATTTTTGGATATGATAAAGCCCCCAAATGAGCGATTCATTACCCTGAAAAATAATAATAAACGGATCAATTTCAATAGGGTCCTCGCACTGTGTGCTCGGGTCCTATTTAATGCTCTCAGTTGACTAAAAAGTAAAGACAAAAGCCCAGATCACAGTTTGGAACTGACCATTTATTTAAACTCAATAGCATATGCGTACAAAGTCTCTACAAAGCTAGAAAATATCTAACATACTTTTAGCCATGAGGGGAAAAAAGTTACAAAGCAAAGATCAGACCCTGTGCAGTACCAATAGACACACAATTAGCTTTTGGATTTTCCTAAATGTTCTCTCTTCTTCTTCTTCTTCTTCGCAAAATAGGATAAACATTAGAATATCAAAGATATACACAACATCTGTAATAAACGTTATTGTCACCTTTATATAAAGCACCTTATCAAAAACCCTCAGTGCACATACAGATGTGCTGCACATGCACCGAAGTGGAAAGATTCAAGGCCATTTTGGAATTGATTACAGACAGGATTTCTGTGCCACGTGTGGTTCGGAAAAGAAGATAAATATCCAACTTGCACATACGAGACAACATTAACAACACGGATGACTCAGCAGTTTACTGAACTTCAAAACCTGTTGAATAACCTTTAGGTAACACATATACACTGCTGTTTGTGTGTTTTTATTGGTGTGAGCACATTCTCTAGCGGATTATAGTAAGCGGACATTTAACAGTAAAGCCCTAGAGTTGAGTCCTTGTAAAGTTTGGGGCATTTTGATAAATCACTGTTTCCTGTGACCTTCTCTACAGGGCTTCTTCAGTCTGCCAATCAAGATGTTAAGAGGTGTCCATATTTAATAAGGTCAAATAATATAAAATAGTCTTAAAAACATGTTAATGCATGCTTTCCTAAACCTACGGAAGCCCTGAAAGGCAAAAAAAAACTTCTAGTAATCCTGATCTGTCTGATTAAATTGTTTTCTCTTCAGTGTTTATGACTTAAAGAACAGTTTAAAAAGGTTAATTTTTCCAGTTTTTTTAAATGTATTTATGTTGTGTTTTTTTTTTAAAGTGAAAAAGAAGTTTCACCAGATAATTTTTTTTAGCAGGTGATTTTTATTTTTAATGTTTCTTAAGTGATAAACACAGAGAAGATAACTATTCAGATCAGACTTAGAAAATGTATCACTTATTTCAGTTTTTTTTATTTGCTAACTTGCCTCTCAGGGCTTCCGTACAAACCAGGTTCAAAACGCTTACGTTTTTTAAAATCCTATTTCCATTTCTTTATTTTACTGTACAGTTTAACAGTGCAGCCCATGAGCTGCAGATGTTTGTAGATTGATCCTCTTTTTCCTTTAAACTATTTATTTGGCAGAAGCTTGTAAGTTACTCTAGCTTGAAATAAATCCCATTTCCTCTGTATTTCTGTGTCACATGATGACTGTCTTTGGTAAGCAGGTGGTAGATCATGTCCAGATAGAGGGTCATTATTGCAAAGTCAGCCCCTCTGAGACTCTGTGTTAAGTTATCGGGTACATGTTACATGTTAGTGCTCTGCTGTGAAGGTCTGGTAGTCTGCCTGCAAACAACAAACCACTGTAGTGTGAGACTAAACTCTGGGAAAGGCTCGGTGGATTTTGAGGGGGGTTTCCTGACATAATGAAATGGTAAAAGTTGCCCTTTACACAATACATTTGCAATATTTTCTCTAGAAATTACTGCTAATATTTGGACACCACATAGCATCCCAGCTGGTCACATAGGAAACTTAACCCTGTGAGTCTTGACACTGTGTTAATCAGCAGTGTTGAATGTAGCCGTTCTATTATTGTTCAATATGGAATCTTTTTCGTAAAAACATGTAAGAAGATACACAAATTAGAATTAATTTCTCCTCTAGTAGTGACAAGTTGTACGTTATAAATGAGGCACAAGACAACAGCTAGTGTGTAACACAAACCCCTCACAAATACATGTAATACACAGATGCAAATACATGTAAATGCTGCCATAAAATGAAGTGAACAACAATGTGTCTCATTAACATCCTGTGCAGAGTTTCTTTCTTTAGGATGGTTGCTGCTGACTGTCTACAAATTACAACAAGAAACAGTCATTAAATATGGAATTTGGATAATTAGCCCTCAGACACTAAAAACTGGAGCACGTAAAACCTAATTATGTATTTATATTGACTAAAATGTTTCTATACACCATTTACAACACCAAATTATCAGGACTCTTGTGAAACAGATAAGAAATGTCTTCTGCTGTTTCCGACCAAAGGCACTTCATGCTGCTGAGCATGACAAGACGAACCACCAATCATCACCTGCTACAGTACACCTCATCAACAGTTTTTTGGTTTTTGACTCATAAATGACTTAAATTCTGACATAATATCCTCTAACTGAAGGTAACAAGTCCAGGACTGATTAAAGGGAACCGTGTCTTCAACCACAGGTGCCATGGCTTCCTTTCAGGGCATTCTTAAATTTAAATATGGACTTGATATCATTTAAGGCTTGAACATGTTTGTTAGTAGGGACATGTTAAAGCTCAAGTTAGCTGGTGCAAGAATAAAGAACTAAGCTAAGTTTGATTTGCAAAGTGAAACCTGATCACAAGAAGCATAGGTTTGAAAACGATCTTTCCCTTGTGCACCATAATGACGCTGTTGTATAGTTTTGAAGATTCACAGTGCTTCCCAATGGACTGATTACAATATATTTGATATCAAAGCTACAATCTTTAAGATTTTTTTATGAAATCAAACACTATTTTTTTTTAATCTTCAGTAATAGCCATTCAATCTATTTAAATTCTACAATTACCTCTCAATGTGGTTATTTTTGTTATTAGTGGCCATTACCGTGCCAGATTCAAATCGCCTCACAGGACACATGTATGAAAAACAGTTTTACTGTTTGTTATTTTAGGCTCACTCTTACAGGCTTTTTAGGCCCCTACAGCCATATCGGAGCTGTACTAAGCCAACACTCCCTACTGTTGCTGCTTCACTGTTTAAATGACACTGCTTTTATTGTGAAGCACTGACAGGAAGTGTAATGAATTTGTCACAAAAGGACTAAAATCTTAAGGATTATAGCTTTAACATGCTTATTTATTCATTAAATCTTGATGAAGAGTCACTTGTTGCACAAATAGGTACCTGAATTGTTCAATTTTACTTATATTTTCTTATTAACATACATTTTAGATAGTGTTCCTGGAATTAAAATATAGTCTAGCCTATATGCTACTATCAATAAACAATTTCCCAAAGTTAAGAAGCTATTCTTTTTTTCATTTTTTTTTCAAAGAAAACATACAAAGGTAAAAATTTTGATTTCTCTTCTTTGGGAACAAACCTCTTTTTTGTGCAAGAATGCAGCTCACACAATTTGCAGTGGCCATTGTACAAAACCGCCTATATACTGTATTATATGATAATGCAGCAGTGTTACTTCCTTCTCTGGTTATTGATGTTACACAGGGTCTGACCTTTAGTGTCCGTCAGTATCTTGGCAGATAACACATACACTTTTGTCACAGGGGGCAAAAATTGTGAGATTTCATTTTTTTGTCCCTGGGTTGACTTTCCCAAAAGCACACCACAGGACCACTTTCATTTCCATCTACAGAACAGCAAAATACAAATTTACTGGGAGAAAGAGGGGAAGAAACCAATCAGCATGAGGCAAGACATCTCCAGGCGATATCAGAGTCAGGATGTTTTTGGGAAAACCACCCAGGTTGGCTCTGATGTGTTTCACTTTGCCTTTTACTGCTATCAAGGATCCGATATTCAGGTTGTGGTTAAGATTTATGTGTGGAAATGTTCCTGTTGAGGTTGTTTCTGCAGCACACTGCATTATATATAATGTTAAATAAAAAAAATACCCAATTATCGTTGTGGTGCTTTGTGAGCAGCAGTGAAAATGTAGCCACTAATTCAGGTTGTTTGGCTGAAAGACACTTTTGTAGAATTCAGTTTATTGGACATTTTACCTCCAATGTCACCATTAATCACCAAGCAAAAGGCCATGTGTGTGTGCACGTGTACAGGTGTGTGTTATTCCTTGACAAGTCGATAGATGTGGTGCTGAGCTCCGTGCTCATTGTTGGACACCTCAAACACACACGCCATACACAGCAAGGTCTCCTGAGTGTCTCTGTTGCTCACAACCTGGACACACACACATATACACACACACAGATGAGAGAAAAGAGGGAATTGTTAGGTGATAAAAATGCATGTATAACACCACCGACTCCAAAAAAAATTGTTTTAAGTTTTTAACAGCATCCCAACTGTTTTGGAATCAGGGTTGTATTCAGAAAAAAAAAAACTTAACAATGTTACATTTATGCATACTCTAACACACCAGTGGTGGAATGTAACTAAGTACATTTACTCAAGTACTGTACTTGAGGTATTTGCACTTTTCTTGAGTATTTCCATTTTATGTAATTTTATATTTCTACTCCACTACATTTAGAGGCAATTATTGTACTTTTTACTTCACTACATTTAGCTGACAGTTTAAGTTACGAGTTACTTTTTGGGTCAAGATCTAACATGAAAAACATGATGATAAAGTGATTAGACATTTGTTTTTAAATGATACCTCATAACAGTATATTAGGTAGCCCTGAAAATGAGCCCTGTCTTTACAAAATTAAAATACTGCTTATATAAATGCATCAATACAAATAATGCAATAAAACATTTGGCATTTTTATACATATATATATATATACACACACACACACACACACACACACACACACACACACACACACACATACACACAGTGACTCATGTCCTCACCAGCAGTATAGTGAAGTTCTCCAGCACACTGTTCATCATGTATTTCTCAGGCAGGTGTTTGAGCTTGTGGATGAAGTTGATCATGTATTCACACATCGGAGAGCGACTGATTCTGTAGATGAATCGCCCGTTTTCAAACCTTGCATACTCCGTCTGAGAGAGAGAGAGAAAGAGGATCAGTTACTGTTACTAAATAAAATGTGATAGCTTTGGAAGCACATTTCTGCCAAGAGAAAAACACTGTGATGGAAAGAAACTTTCACAGAAAAAAAGAATGACTATGTCAAAGTAATTACCTACTTCTCTCAAAAATACTGGGTTAGTATCTTATAATAATAACAAACTTTCTTAAGAGATACTAACTTATTTTAAGATACTTATACTTTTTTAGCTAAAGTTTCTCATTATTTATGATACTAATCCTTATTCTGAGGTAACAAGTTATTATTTTATGAAACTAAGTCATTATTTCAAGATGCTAAGTCATTATTTCAAGATGCCAAGTTGCTTTTTTGAGATATTAAATCATTATTTTGAGAAATTAGGTCAATATTTCCATGTCATTATTTTTGAGATAACTATGATTTTGAGATATCAAAAATTCATTATTTTGAGATGTGTCATTATTCTGAAAAAGTTGACCATAAAATGGCAACTTTTTGTTTTTAAATATTTTTTAAAATGTTTTATAATCTGTCTGAACCAAATGCTCAGTTGCCTGAACCCAGTGATTGAATCATTCATTCTTTTGGCAAAACCATAAGCACTTTTCACCTGTTTAGACACAACTTGCCAACACATTTTCATTGTGATGCACCCGTGCTGCATAATGGTGAGCACAGTTGACAAAAGTCAAACACAATTAAAGCACGTCACCACTTGAACACAACAACTCAAAATTGATCACACTTGTGGCTGATGATGTGAGGGAACATATAAGCCAGTTCAGAGAGCACTGGTTTGTGAGGCCCTACAATGGAAAGAATCTAAGAGGAAGAGTGAGAGGAGGTCAAGGTGGTCAAGGTGGTCAGCAAGAACAGTAAAACAGTAATATCTGATGAAATCGGAGCTACTGTGATTGACCATGTTCTTGTCCATGGTATGAGCATGAGGGAGGCGGGACAAAGGGTAAAGCCAAACATCACTAGATTCACTGTGTCCACCAGAATCCCAAGATTTAGAGAAGAGAACAGGTAATTACCTGTTTTGACATTATAGTACAGTATGTAAATGTTGACAGCAATTACTGTATGACATACTATATACTGTACCACAGTATACTCAGTGGTGGGCCGTCAGGGCCAGCAAGACCTTCTCTGCTGGCCTAACAGAAATCATGATCATGATTATGATGAAGGTTAATTTAATTTTTCATTCACTTTCCCTAAATATCTAAAAGTATTCATATTCTCCTCATGTCATATTATGCTCCTTCCAGTGCTGTTGTTTTTAGGTTAGAGTTTTTATCCAATCAGAATTCAGCTATCTTATGTTGCCAGGCTGTATGAAATCTGCCCGGGCCTTCAGAATCAACAATGCGGGCGTCTGTGCACTGACGCCTGGATGTGTGAGATTCCACCGACTGCAGATCCGCTGCGTAATGAGTCCGACAACGCATGGCCATCCGACAGCCCTCGCAACACTTGCGCAGAGCTTCTATTTTTGTCGGACGACGGAGCACTACGCATAAATTCAGCACAGAGCAGATCGTTCCGGACAGGAAGTCTTGCACAGACACAAAATAAAACACCGGTATATTTTCAAAATAAAATACCTCGGGTTTGCTAACGAGGTCGGCCGGCTCGTTAACAAGCCGGCCGACCTCGTTAGCGCTCGTTAAGACGGAGTCGCTGGATTTGTCTCCAGTCATTAATGAGGAGATGTTGATTATCTTCCAGTTATATCAATTGATTAGGCGTGAATTCGCGAGATCTCGTGCGTCCTCGGGACTCTGCTGTCCGCAACAGCTCCGACACAGACGGATCCGGTGGGTGTTGACGGACTGCGTAGATACGCAGCCGTTGCGGACAGACCCCTGTCAGAGTCGTTACGCATCCAGTGGAATCCAGGCGTAAGAACGGGCAAATACAGTTGATAGATAGTTGCAATAGCCAATTAGATCACGAGTTGTGTCAGTAAGGCCCTCTAGCTGGCCTCACGTTGAACGTGACATTTACGCGTCCTGTGATTGGGTATGGATACTTACTAGTTTGAGCCACGGCAGTGCTATGCAGATCAACAGAGTCACACCCGGCCGGGACTGTTAACGGTATGTAAATAATCTGGCGCATTGGCGCAGCTGTGTGGTTGTACTCAAAGCAACAGGTCACAGATAGTCGTGATACGTCACGTTTTGACATGAAAAAGTTTTTTCACAAAGAGACTTGTTTATTGTGTCGCTGTCGCCAAAGTATGGCCGCCTTGTTAGTGTCTTTCTGATATTAAACTGCGATTTTGCAATTTATTGTACAATCTTGTTAAAGCTTGCATATTCTTTGTGGACTCATTTAATAAAACTTTTTGGAAAGATAATTTTAAAGACCCTTTTATTTTTAAGTTTTGACAGTAGCATATCAGATATGTTTTAATTGCTAATGCGGTATTGTTGATTTTTAAAATGCGCCGGATAATAGCCCATTTTGTACACAACTGAGGTGATGCAATGCTTAGTAGTGCTTAAGTGTGTTTCTAACTACTCTCCAGTCCTGGTGTTATAAATGCTGGCATAATGAAAGGTATTTATTGACTAAGTTGGACATCACTGAAGGCCTACGTGTGAAATGCACAGCTCGCCACTGAGTATACTGTAAGTCAATATATGTGTCAGTACATCACTGTACCAATGTACTGTAGTATTGGAGGTAGTAATGGAGGGTTGGTCTGTTTGTAGGCCTAGTATTTCATGTATATTTTTTGCAACATGCATTTAGCCTACAGTGAACAATGAACATTTATTTCTCCAGCTTCATGTCCTGAGCATTGTGTTTTCTATTTTTCTATGTAGTGTTTAGTGACTGCTCAGTAGTGTTTTTAATTTTGATTGACTCGGGGCACGATTTGACAACATAGTTCAGTTTTGAGCATAGATTGAACTGTTTTGAAGTGAAAGTTTGGTTTTGCAAGAAGAGTCTGAGGTTTTGTGAATGTAGCTTGAAAATTGGGTTTTGTGTTCACAGTTTAGAGAAAAGGAGAGCAGCTTTCAAGAAATGTGTCTTAGCAATTGAGAAAAACTGTAACGACCATGAACATCCTGATTACTACTGTTAACCAGAATGCATCGCAACAATTTGAATCCATCCTCACCTCCACTTTCTCGACCACCTGCTTGCCGAAGGAGCAGACCTTCGTGGAGCATGTGATGGTCATGTTCTCCGAGCTCTCGTATTGGCTGGTGACACCGTAGAAGGCCGCTGGGTCGTCCTGCACGTTATAACTCAGGTCCGCCTGGCAACCACAGAGGACAAACATTAGCACCTACACCTTTAATGACAACATCAATAAAAATCCAACAAATCCATCCACATACTCAGGACCAAGACAACAAACATGAGAACTGTCCCCATTCTGCCACCATAGTAAGCCAACAGTGCCCTCTGCTGGTAGCTCAGCCCCGAGCCATAATATGCTCAACCTGCACATCCTGCAGCATCTGGACAAGACTGACTGGAGTGCAGAATGGTGAGCTGGTTGGGCCTCAAAATGAGACCATGCACGCACAGTTTCTCATCCCTTTTTATTTGATTATTTGCTTCGTGATTATATTGGACATAATGATATAGTTTGTCATTCATAATCGCACATAATATGCATGAATTAGTGATGTTTTCAATTGCTTAAAAGGCCGGTTCACTCAAATTATAAAGAAATATTCCACTTACACTTACTGCAAGTGACATTGAAAAGGCAAAGGCTGGATTTTATTTGGTTTTGAAGCATCATCCTTGGAGATTTCCGTCTCTGCCACAATACAATAGAGATGAATGGACAGTTCTACTGGAGTTATACTCACAGTAAAAACTTTTTAACAAGGTCTGTGGATCATCCAAACAGGGATACAGATTCTGAAAAATATTGTCATTCTTTTTCTCCATAAAGTTAATTTTCTGTGAACTCTTTCTGTGAGCTGCACCAAATGTTCTTAACCATCTGAATCTGCTCTTACCCAGGTGTGTTGAATCCCACTTGATCATATTTGTTTATTAACATAGGGCCAAATTCAATCTGTAAACGTTTTGCTATGATTTCAGGACTGAACTTCCTCGATATGATGTGAACCAGTGTGTAACAGGCTTCGAGGTACACTAAATCTAATTTTGTGGCTGTGTCAAATTAGCAGCAACGGGTATGTGAACCTGTCACATTAAAAAGGCCATTTTCAACCTTTGGTGCACCGTCGTTCCCCTTAAAATTAATGCTCTGTTCCATTTTGTCTGGGCTAAATGCGCCCCAGGTGTTGTGCCCTGTACAAATACTCTGTCTCATGCTCAAGATTTAGAGAGCTGGCACTAAAAAGGCTGGAGGAAGAAGAACTTTAGTAGGATGGAAATCAATGTACCGTTAAATAAAATGAAACAAAGTAAATGTGTGATTTTCCATATAGATACACACACACACACACACACACACACACACGCAGTTTGGGGGTACATGTTCTTTACTTAAGTTTTTACATTTTATGTACCTTTATATTCTACTCCACTACATTTAGTTGACAGCTTTAGTTACTTTTCAGGTCGAGATTTTACATGAAAAACATGATCACTCGAAAGTGATTAGACTTTTTATTATTATTATTATTATTATTATTATTATTATTATTATTATTATTATTATTAATAATAATAAACCACATCAGAGTATATTAAACAGTTAAAATGAGCTATATCTTAAAAAGATTAAAATGCTACAAACATAAATGCATCCATACAATATATTGTATGTATGTTTTATATATAATATAATATATTTAGAATATATGGGTGCATTCTGCATAATGAAGACTTTTATTCTTGATACTTTAAGTACATTTGAATGCTAAAACGTATGTTCTTTTACTTAATTAAGTTTTTAATGCAGGACTTTTACATGTAGTGGAGTTCCTCAAATGTAAAACTTATTTATATTTACTCATATTTCTGGGACCAGAATTTCCTTTGGGATAAATAAAGTATGATCTTATCTTATCTTGTGTTGGACGAACAAGTGTTCAACTGTGAAAATGAGGTGTCTCTACCACTCCAAACACTGGTGAATCCCAGAAATCATTTGGTTCTAACAAAATAACAACTAATTGTGGATACAACAAAACTTAAAGATTAAATTTGTTTGTATATTACTACCTGTGTTTGGCTGTTGGTACTGGCACCTGCCTTATAAAAGAGTTAAGCTTATTTGTTTTAGTGCTGCACCAACAAACTTCAGTTCCTTTTCATTATGGGGCATCATTTGGGCAGTCCGGGGCCAGGTCAAGGATTGAAGTGCCCTTAAGCAAGGCAAGGCTAACCCCCCTGCACAGCTCCCCGGCTGCAGTAATGTGCCCACGTCTCCTTGCATGGTGTGTTCACTTGTTTGTAAAAAAGGATGGGTTAAATGCAGAGGTTGAATTTCCCCATTGAGGGATTAATAATATATCTTAAATCTTATATTAAGGAGGCAGAAAACCTAGGGAATGAGCCAACATGTTTTGTATCATCCAAATGTTTTAAATGTCTTTTTTGTATGTCTTTTGCAAAGATATACAAATAGTGACATATTTATCTCTTTTCTAAAAAAATACTGGAAGATGCTACAGGGCTAAAAACGATATTCTTGTGTAACTCTGTGCCATTGAAGTAGTTTAATCAGAGCAGTGAGAACAGGCTGCACCTGGATTACAGGCGGAGACAAGTAGAGAAGGGGTTGTACTATATGTAATGAGTTCTCTAAGGAGCACTGTGTGTCTCAGTGCTGAGGACGAACACACACTCACACACCATATGCTAAGTCACCCACTTGTACATTCACACACACACAAACCAAACTGGGTTCTATTAAAGCAGCAGATTATCAGAAACATGATTCATTGTGGTAGATCAGAGAGCTTTTTAATTAAATTCAGAGAGAAGGCTCTCTACATGAAACACACGCCCTTTGTTTGTTGTCATGCTACAAGCACATCTCATCTCTTCTACATTTATTGTATACTGAACCCACTTCACTGGCCTGCAGGCCTCTGTCCTCCCCTGCATGATTCTACTGTGGAAAACCTCACAGCTACATTCAGGTCACCCTGTAGAGCGCTTTGATAATTACTCCTCCGTTAAAACCCCGCCCCCGATAGGGATTGTCCAGTAATAGCTTAGCAACCGTAACAGTAGTAACCAAGCAGTATGGGGTTACTTTTGTGTCTTTATTATGCAGACAAACAGGATAGGTTGGAGAGCAAAACAATCAAGACTGCAAATAAAAATGTTGGACTTGGAAGTTTTAACAGCAAGCACAAGATTTAAATTTGCAATCAAAGGATTTCCAAAAATATATATATTTTCAATCATCTTTTATTTGGAATTAAACCTTTTTTTATTGTAGTGTCCATAGCTTCGTTCTCAAATCTATTTTTTATGGCATTGTGGAAAGTTTTGCTTTTATATCTAAACCAGCAATTTATTATTTATTTGCATAATAAAGACAAAAGTGACCCCATAAAGCTGAAAAGTGGTGACTTGAACCTGTTTCTTTCAGAAATCAAACTGTATAGAAGTCTATGAAAAAATGACCTTACTTCTCACTTGATTTATTCCCTCGGTAAACATTTTCTAGATGAGTTTATGCTCTAAGTTGTAGTTCAAATCACTGCATGATGTTGATTTAGTAAATTATGGTCCCATTTAGAGTGAAAGAGACAATAAAGCAGGGTGTGCTTTGGGATGGGCTACCTTACGATCACCATGGTGTTGTCCAGTTTGTACAGTACAGTAGCCAGTACGTCTTTCTTCTTCTTGTTTTTTAATAACACTTATATTTTTAGTAATACTTATAATGCTGTGGGCTTATTAGCCCACTGCAATACAATAACGGCCTTTTTTTATTTCCATGGCCTTTTACAAAGATTATTAAGTAGTGAGGATGTGGACTTTTTTGGCTGGGACATGCAGCTTTAATACCATTTCCTGAATATAGGCATCAACTTCTTTCTTTCAAAAGAAGAAACTTTCAACTTTCTTTCTTTCTTTTTACAGGGTGCTTGTTTTATGTCAGCTGGAAACAATTCGAAAAAAAGACAGCCAAATGTTAGCTTAATTAGCAATATAGCTACTGCTATTAAAGAATGCCAATAACAGCAATCAGTTATTTGGCTAACATTAGCTTGCAAATTAGTAGCTAACATTAGCTTGGTAACATGTAGCTAACATTAGCTTGCCAACACATAGCTAACATTAGTTTGCTAACACATAGCTAACATTAGTTTGATAACATATAGCTAACATTAGCTTGCTTACACATAGCTAACATTCATTTGCTAACATATAGCTAACATTACTTTGATGACATATAGCTAAGTCTAAGCCTTAGTTTATTTATCTTAAAGATATTTATTTATTTGTATGTTTCATGTAGTTATTTTGATGTGGGATTTGTTTTAAAAATCAAAATGTATTCTTTGTTATTTAACATAAAATATAATTTCAGTTGCAATTTTAAGAGGACATATGTGTTGTTTTGCACAGTGTACCTCAGAGAAATAAAAAGGGATTCTCAAATGCTTAAAGATTTTTATATGCATTCATTGTGTCATTTATTTTGCAGTTTCACCCTACCTCAGAAATGTTGTGATTTTTGTCTGAGAAATAATTAAAGAGTATTTTTCAGTCATAATTTGTCTGCAAGCTGATTTTGTTGAAAAAAAAAAAGGCAAGAAAATTGTATCGTTAACCCTGTATCGTAACATTGAATCATGAGTAGAGAGTATCGTTAGCGATGCGTTGTTGCAGTGATTTTTGAAAAGTTCTTCAGTATACAACGCTGAGAAAAGAACAGTGCAGTAAGACGCACACACAAACACACACAGGTGGAGACAGAGAAACCTGTGAGTCAGGAGGTGAGCAGGTGTTCAAACAAAGCGACTGTGCTTTCATCAACCCACCACCTCCATATCCCAGGTGGAAAGACAGCACACACACACACACACACACACACACACACACACCACCTGTAAGTACAGACAAAGACATGGCACTGGGTGGAAAAACACAGGAAATAAAGGCTTGATCACCAAACATTTAAAGAAGAAAATGAAGAAAAACAGTTCTAGTGTATTTGGATTCACATTTTCACCCAGTATCTGAGACAACAAAGTGTTTGTCTGCTCACCCAGAACTTGATCAGGTAGAAAGCGTTTTGTGGGCCCTTGGCAAACAGCTCTTTAAGGCCACCCTTCTTCTCGGGGAACTTGTCGTAGATCTGCCTGATGTCCACACACTCCAACAGGGGATCGCTGTAGCTCGGGCTGTTCTGACTGATGTTCACAAACAGGTGCTTGTTGTACTGAGGGGAGGGGAAACTTTGAATTAGGCAAGGATGGAGCCAGAGAAAGTGCAGGCAGATGGATGCAAAAACTTGAAAATTCTGGGGCGATACGGATGTTTAAAATAACAATTTGTCTGAAAGCCTGTGCCAGTGTTTCTGATGTTCTTTATTTTGATTTTGTTATAATGATTCCCTCTTTTCCATACCAGGGAAACAAAGAAATCTTGTTAATGTTAAAAAAAATAATGTTTTGAAGCATTTCATTACACTATATTTGAAAGAGCACAAATTAAAATCATATAAATGTATCGAATAATCTTTAATATAACCTTCTATCAAATGAAAAAAATATATTTAAAAAAAATAAAAAATAAAATAAAATAAGGAGCATAACACTGAGCCAGAGCAAATCTTATGGCAGACAGAAGTTAGAAGCCATTGACAAAACAGTCAAATTTTAGTACTTGTTATAAGTTATTATGTCAAATAAAGCACAACAAGCAGCCTCTTTATTTGACCTTAACCTTAATCACAATCAGTGGTTGCAAAATAATCAAGATTTGTCTGTATTAGTTTAGCTTTACCTACTCAGGAGGTAATACAGTTATCTTTAATTTTCCTTTAACAATTATATTGCATACAGCTGTAGTCATCTCTGTCTTTGCCTGCCATTTAGGCAAAAAATATGCATTTGCATTGCAATTACAATCTTATTTACAGTAAGGTACACATTATGCAGGAAACATGACACCTTTGAGGCTATTTCAAAGTCAACATAGAACAGTTCGAGGTTTTTAACTGTCCAGACAGTTGCAACAAGATGAATGCCAGCTGTCTGTGAGCCCAAGGTAGAAAAATGACAGTGAGCCCAGAGCATGGCAGGATGACAGATAGACTGAGCAGACAGAGAGATAGAGCTTTACAAAGGTTATTCATACGAGGATACACACAAAGGGCTTTAACACTGTTCTCTGCTGTGGGGTTATCTGTCATCTCTGTTTATGGGACAATAGGGAGTGCTTATTGTAGACTGGTGCTCTGTGTGTGTGTGTGTGTGTGTGTGTGTGTGTGTGTGTGTGTGTGTGTGTGTGTGTGTGTGTGTGTGTGTGTGTGTGTGTGTGTGTGTGTGTATGTGTGTGTGTGTGTGTGTGTGTGTGTGTGTGTGTCATACTCACTGCCTCCTGGTCCCTATGTGTCTCCAGGAAAGATGAAAACTCTACCAGTCGTAGTTTGGTGGTGCCGATGGAGCGACCCTGCCACGCAGGCTCTCTGTGTGTCTGGGCTGCAGCGGGAGGCTCGTAGCCTAGACAACACATACGCAGTCTGTTTCACCTCACTTCACCACTGCCATCATGTACAATCATCCTATTTGACAGGGTTAGCAGTAATGCTAGCATTATTCTTTGCTATAAGCGAGTAAAATGTATGCCATTACTGGAGTCTAATGGACAGAGTCTGACTGAGGTGAGGGGCCAGCACTGAAAGGCAGTTAACAAAAGGAGATGTAAAGGAGTAACAATGATACAGTGGCACAGTGAATTCTCTTGGGTGCTGACTCAAAACTCCGTTTACAAAAGCCCCTCTCCTCTTGTCATTTAGTCTAATGCTTTTGGAACTGCTCTCTCAGAAATAATGGGCTGAATTTGTACCTTTAGGGGTACAACAGCTTGTTACCGGGACAGTACCCTCCAAGGTACAGCTGCTGTACCCTTGATACTGGCTTGGGAACATACATGTACCTTTTTTCCCATCAAGGTGTATACCTTGAGATTCGATAATTAGCCCTTTAAGATATAGGGTTACAGTAGGAGTCTACTTCTCTTACCACATTCAACATTAATGTACCCCAAAGGGCTCATTTTTGAATTTCAACTAACTATAGGCGGATTTCCATTAGGTACTTTTTCCTCTAGTGAGCTGCAGTGGGTGTGGCGTGGGAGAGAGGATGCGCCCAAGGTCGACTGCTACTGAGCAGCTACTAACTAGTCGACGCTGATTGAATATGGTTGAGGTGGCGATTTTGCGCATGCGTGATTCATTTGCAGACTGGTGCAGACTGGACACTGAGGGGTTAACATCTCCTGCTCTGCTGACTGCAGCTGGGAGAGACCACTGTGGGCCGCTTGTCAGTACTTTGGGACGGCTCCTGCTACTCGTTAAGAAGAGTAACGAGTCTCATAAAGTCTCCAATAACACCAGAAATAGTTGCTAGATTTGTCGCTAGTCCCTTTTTTGAAAAAGAGTCGCTAGAGGGGTCTGAATAGTCACTAAATATAGAGACAAAGTTGGTAAGTTGGCAACACTGCTTGCCGCGTCTGTCATGTTGTCCCATTTGAATTCTGTAGGTTGGTACAGAAGTACCTGTATGGGAACAGAGGCAGAGCGGAACCAACTAGTGGGCGTAGCCGAAAACACTGTCTTTGCAAAAAGGCAGGGCATTAACTTATGTTAATGAAGTTCAACTGGCGTGCCCTTTAAACTAACAAGAAAGTTGGATTTCAGCAGTGTAAAAAAAACCTTTCAAGTCACATTAAAGTCGGGGCACAATCACAAAAAAATGTTTATTATATGCTGATTTCTAAGCATATATCCCAATCGACCCAAATTTCCAAAAAGTTGGGATGTTGTCCTGAATTTAAAATAAAACATAATGTGATAATTTGCTAATCCTTTTTGACATTTATCCAATTAAAAACTGTACAAAGACAATATATTGTGTTCGAGTTGATAAACTTTTGGGTTTTACAGTGTCCCAACATTTTTGGAATTGGAATTGTTTGATCATTTAGATACTGTAAGGAGTGACGCAATGTTTTTCAGTAGATGGTAAGAAAGTCACAGTGACACCAATTTGTCTTTTGACCTCTTCACAAGAAAAACCTCAGGAAGAGCTGGAGACCCGGGCACCCAGCCAGAGTCAAAAACCACCCTGTAGAGAGTTATTGTCCTAAATGGCAGGAGAGTGGACCACCTGTTCACTTTACAGAAAGAACATCATTTTACTGCTGTCTCCCTCACCTGAGATTGTGGTGGTTCCTGCTGTCTGCACAGTGTAGGCTTGCTGAGAGAACGGCTTGATACTGAAAGAGACACACATACACACAGGACAGCATTAAAAAGCTGAAAGAAGGATCTCTCCTTCTTTCAGCTTCGTAGGGCTACAGAAAGGAATTCTGCTCTAAAGGCTTTTATGAACAGAAGCAGGAGCACAAAGGTCAAGAGCATCACTGAGTTCAGTAAAAGCTATATCAACCCATTTACCACCATTATCATCACATGGTCATGGAACAGCAGCTGGCCATGAAACGGATAGGGTTTGAACTTGTAGCACAAAGATCACCACTAACCACTAGCCAAATTTGAACCTCTAAATATGGTATTCATATAATCAGGATGACGAAAGATAGATTACAGATCTTGTGACTCTGCAAAAATCACACTAATGGTTTCTTAAATACCAGTGGATGGTTGTGATTATTGGGTTTATTTTCATAAATGACATGGGATGTTTCTATCTACTACAAACAAAAAAATGTCAAAGCTTGAAATTTAAAAGAAAAATGTGACTTACTCTTCTGAGGTGGAGCTCGACTGTCCTCCAGGAATCATCCCTTGCCACAGCTGAAAATAAACACAAAGGCATTTATACATTGGATTTGCACTGAGGGTGCAAATCATGAATGTAATACAATGAGTGTTGTTATATTTGTACCAGGATTTCAAAGTGACCATACCCAGCAAAAAAATAGCTTAATTATCATTCATGTCCTTGTGTTTCCTGTAGAGAATAGATGTGTGTGTGTGTGTGTTACCTGTGCATTGCTGGGGAAGCTGGCTCGTACTATTCCAGGCAGGAGCTTGCTGTGTATGGCGGTGGCTGAGACGATTTGAGCCGATGACATGGAGGAGATGCTTTGCAGAGCCTTCTCCTTGGCATTCTGGTCCTACATGGCAACAAATACACATCATCACCTTTATCATCATCATCATAACGAACACAATTTACATACGGGTCTATCATATAGATCAATTTACTGTTTACAAAGCTATGATGTATTTTGGGGGTGGAGCCTAATTCAGAGGGAAACAACTACTATTAACGGCCAATTTATGAAAACAGTAAGGAAAGAGAGGGAAACAGAAAAGTTTCAGGGGTAACGATGCCTGGTGGTGTCATTGGATGTCTAGTAAAAGAAAAAACAACTGTCCTTCATTCTTATCATTTACTTTGTCAAAGATTCCCTTTGTAGCTAGACGGAAACTTTTTTAAGGCTGCAGATATTAAACAGACAAACTTGAGCATTGAAATCAACTATACTATATATATATATATATATATATATATATATATATATATATTTTTTTTTTTTTTTTTTCTCCGGAATTTCAGTATATATATTTTTCTGAATTTCAGATGATTTCTTTGACAAAGTAAATGATAAGAACGAAGGACAGTTCTGTTCTGTTCTGACATCCAATGGCACAGCAAGACATAGTTACCCCTGAAACTCATCTGTTTCCCTCTGTTTCCTTATTATTTTTATAGATCACAACTGTTTTCCTCTGATTTTTTTTATCACTAGTCTGCGCACGCAACTGCCAGTGATGTAGTTGTGAAGTCGACTCCAAGTTGGTCTATACTATATAAAGAGGGACAGCATGACAGCTCCCAAAAATTGAAGATCAAGACAAAAAGTCTTGATCTGGTGGCTGGCTGCAGAACAGGATGGGATGTGGACTAAAGAATCAAAGTACACATCAAATACATTTTTTGGCTTTTTGACCTTTGACTCTTTTTTGGTCTGGTTTAATTATATTTTATAGTTAGTCCAGTCAGTATCGCCACCTGAATATCGTGAGTTTCACCATTGCCATGCCCCGTTAGGAGACTTCTGTCTGTTTATTCAAATCTAAGTTTAACTAAGTCAAGATTATAACTGATTCTTCAGCCCTCAGAGTCATAAAAGTACATGAATATACCAATTTTACACAAACCACATATCTTTTGAACATTCTGATGGTGAAATGGCATTTTTCAGATGGAAGTCAGGAGAAAATTATACTCGTTTGAGACTCAGCAACAAATTCACATTAGGTCTGGCAACATCAAAGCATTAGCCAAAATTTGGTAACACATATTGTAAGCTTTAGCTTAACTGGGTTAAAATTTTAAGCCAACATCTGCCAACGTTCGCAAACTAAATTTTCGTAATGCTAAATGCTCCTGTTAGCTGTACAATAGCTAATTTTAGCAAAGAAAATATAAATTCGCTATGCTTGGCCACTTAGGATACAGGAGGTGTGTACCATTTCAAACCCCCGGAGCAGCTTTTAATACGTCCTCTTTCCAAATATTATATCTTTGGCCATTCACAATCCAAACCAAAAGTGCAAGCAAACATCAGCGGATCACACTCATGAAAATAATAATAAATGTGATTCTTCTCCTTGATGTCTTTATCTGACGGGTTGTGTTTAGACTGGCACCTCCTGCTACTTTCTGATTACACAAAATTACCAATATGGAGTGCTTGATTTGACAATAGCACAGGCATTGTTATTATTATTATTATTATTATTATTATTATTATTATTATTATTGTGCTTTAGACACTTTGCATTTTAATAGAATTTATGAGCTAAAACCTGCTTTTCAGTCAATAAAACACTGATTTAATAATCTGGAAGAAATTTAATAAAGATTTGTACAGGGCTTCTGAGGAATTAAACAGGAAAACAGTTTCAATGTTTTGATGATGATGTTAACAATCATAGCTTCCCGTGCAGAGCAGTTGTAAGGTCTTGACCGTCATTATTTAGTATTTAACCTTTCAGACATGAAGAGGTTCAACTGGCTCACATGGGATTAAAGAGTCTGACCTTGTTTTGCCTTTCTAATTACCAGGAAAATCCATCATTAATAAATGTCTGACCACACATGTTCATGTCTAAATCCCCTGTTTTACCCCTACACTGTCTCTCAGTGATGAGGCAGAGGATTTAGAGAATATACCTTTCTGTGTGTGTAGTTTGGGTGTGGTGGTCTGGCTTGTTGCCCGGGAGGAAGTCATAGCAACAGTGGTAAGTGGTGAGCACAAAGCGTGCAGCAAAGCTAAATGTGTTTCACACTGGTCGGGGCTGCTGCCTCAGGGCGAAGAGCTCCATACACAAGATTTACAGTAAGTCTCAACTTGTGGCCTCATTTGTAACATGTGAACTCAAAACAACATGAACCTCAGAGCAGAAAACATCTGAATGAAATAGATTAAGAGGCGCAGCAATAGCTGGAGAATCACTAATTGACAGCTTCACTCAAGTTAATTGGCTCCGAGAGAAATCTCTCCTCCTAGGGGAGGTAATAACATTATAGGAGGTACTGAGATGGGAATCATGCTGGATTTTCATATTAAATACCAGGAACCATATGGGTTTGATAACCTCCATGACCTGAACTAATTTCTTTGAAATGACCAACGCATGTGTTTTAGTTTTAACGGGGAACCAAACAGCAAGGAAAACTCCTACGTTGCGTTCAAACAACCAGAGACACTATTGTGATGTTTCCATCACAATTGTTTTTTATCTAACAATTATCTAGCCATTTTTGTTAGTTCATTATGTGTCTAATACCCCTTTTCCACCAAAGCAGTTTCAGGGTCAGTTCAGAGCCGGTCCCTAATCTCAAACAGGTTATATGTGTTTAGACAGCCAAAAAACAGGCTCTCAGCCAGAAAAACTGGTTCCAGAGTGGCACCAACACGCGAACCACTTAAATCTGGGGCTGGGTTGTCTGACCAACAAGACCAACTAAAACATGTATCATTTGTTTTATTTGATTTGTTAAACTGCAAAGTGATTGATACAGGCTAGGGTTAGCGGGCTAGCGTTAGCTTAAAAAGGCTAACATGACCATTGTACATTTACAGTGTTGCCAACTTAGAAACTTTGTCGATATATTTAGCGACTATTCAGACCCAACTACCAACTTTTTTTTTCAAAAAAGCGACTAGCAACAAATCTAGCAACTTTTTCTGGTGTTTCTGGTGACTTTTGGAGACTTGTTCTTACTCTTCTTAACGAGCCGCAGGGGCTGCCGGCACATCTCCCCCGTCCCAAAGCACTCACAAGCGGCACAGTCCTCCAGCAGGAGTCTCTCCCAGCTGCAGTCACGGAGCTGGAGGGGATGTTAACCCCTTAGCATCCAGTCTGCAAATCGCGCAAGTGCGGAGTCGCAACTGGCTGGTTTACAGCCAGTGTCTCTTTTGGGTCACTTTTGCCAGAATGGTTGGAAATGTGACAGAAGACAGTGCATTTGCAGTTCTAAACACATTTAGGGGTTTTTTTTTACTAACTTTTTGTCTTTCCCACAATGTTATTCCTCTCTCCTACAGCGTCCATTACAATTACAGGCACATGGTACATTATGCAAATTCAGTGATGATGTCATTTAGCGACTTCTAGAAACTTTTAGGACAGCCAATAGCTACTTTTCTTACTGAAGAGTTGTCAACACTGTACGTTCAATGTTAATAAGAAGGAAATGGCTGTTCATAGCAATCAAGACGAGCAGCACAAATGTGTTGTACATGTCGGAGAGCAGAGATGTATACAGACATATACTGTGACGAAATGATGTGGCTCTCTAGTCTGTGGAAAAGCGAACAAGGTCTTCACAAGTAGAACCAACTGCGAACCAGCACCAGCCAAGCAAAAGAACTAGGTTTGCCTTTCTCGAAAAAAAGGGGCATAGGTGAACACAATCTTGACGAGTGTTAGAAATGTCCTACAACAGCTATAAAATGTAGTTTTTATCCATCATTACCAAAACAGGAGTAAATAGTGTCCTTGTTGAGGACTATTTTTTAGAAGTGGATGAATACACATGGTTCTGTGGTGAGCATTTGGGGAAGCAGGTTTTTCCTCCTGCGTCTCTTTTGGACTGTTAGTCAAAACAAGCTATTTTAAAATGAATGCTTGGGTTTTGGGAAATTGAAATTGATGAAAATAACATCATCTTCAGAGGGGTCAACGCAAGATGTCTAGTAATATATCATATATATCATATCAGGTTTTAATTTTGTATTCAGTTACAGAGCAGTTTTATATCAGCATGAACAAAAACTATGGCTGCAGGGTTAATTTAGGTTGTGATTCTTTTTTTATCTAAAATAGTTTGTCAGTTATACAATAATATCTTTGAATACAATAACACACTAGATCTTATATATTATGATAATGACACATTTTCATTCAGCTTCTCTTGTTAACGTATTAAATGTGTTTTTCATTATATTTTTTCAATATTGCCCTCTCTCATTCAGATTATTTTAAATAGTTTTTATTTATAATATTTAATACTACATTTCTTTAAAAAAAATATATTTTATTTGTTTTTGTATTTCCTGATTTATTTATTTTATTGTGTCTTTATAATAACACATTTCCTTTTTTAGTTGTTTTTTTCCCCACATTTGTTTTCTTTGTTTTTATTCTTGGAAAGTATGTGGAAACTAATACAAATGCTTATTAATATTTTAATATTTTATTTGTTTTTTTTATTTTTTTAATTAGTTTTTAATTGTCTTCTGTTTTATTGCCAAGCTTCAAAAGGTGCTAAACAAATATAAGTTATTATTATTTTATAGAAAAAAGCATACACTGTATCAACAACATGTTAGATCTATATTGATTTAAAAAAACCTTTACTATCAGTTTTAATCAACCATCTGTCATGCATTGTATGACAGCAAACATCAATTCAGTCCCGCTTTGTTTCAATTAGGAGTTCTGAATGCTCTCCTTGGAAAACAAGTGCTCCTTTGTTGCTTTACATAAAGTTAATTACAACCAACAGTGAGGAAGAAAAAAAAGAAGGAGAGAGGGAGGAGGAGACACGGAGGGTAAGAGATTAATAGACTGAAAGGAGGGTGGACAGAGTGTAAGAAGAGGGAGGGAAGAAGAGAGGGACAGATGAATATAATGTATGGATATAAGACAGGCCTAATTAGACACTCAGGATACTGTGACACCCATCCATCCATCCAGCCACAGTGTTTCCACTGTGGCTGGATGGATGGATAACAAACACTGGATTCAGATTGCTTGTATGCATTGTGTGGTTTAGTAGGGAGATCGCAAAATGAGTCCTGTGGTCTCTCTGGGCTTCAGGACAGCTACATTTTCTTCATTCATGAAGGTGAAATCTGTCATTTAATGTTTTATATTATCATGGTGCTGCTTGCTGCAGTGTTTCCCACACAGATCCCTTGTTTATCAATGTGTTAAATTCTGTCACATCTTTTTCCTTGGGGTTAATTTTAAAGCTGTTTCATTTTCCTGTCTGTTCATCCATAGTGGTCATCAGCGCTAACACTCGCTAGCAAGCTGCATTTATTTCTAACAACGTGGAAATATAAAAAATGACAACAGAGGATTTTTTGCCACCAAACCCTGAGTGTAATTATATGTTAATATTAGTTCCACCCCTTACCTTTAGTTTGGATTGAAACTCCCTGGACTTTCTTCTTGCTAAAACCTGGATATGACTGGATACCTGGAGAGGAGAGGAGAGGAGAGGAGAGGAGAGGAGAGGAGAGGAGAGGAGAGGAGAGGGTAAAAGGAAGGGGGGTTGGAGGGTAGAAAAGAGAGGAGGAAGGACCAAACAGTGAGTTGCCATGGTTATGAAAGGACTATTGCCACACTGGAAGGGTACACACACACACGACTCCCCTGACAACAGTGAATAGACCCATCTATGCACATCTTTTGAGAGAGCAAAAAACACCTGGGAACACAGGCCAAGAACTCAGATACAAAGATTACACGACATACAGATGGTGTCCCCTTTATGTCTGTCAAGAAATCTAAACAAATGTATTTTAGAGGGTAAATTGTACTCTTTTAATGAAACCTACTAGTGAAAAAGGACAAAAGAGCCTCTCTCATTTCTAAATAACTTCTGTCATTTATCAGTTACACATGACCAAACCAGCCAGCATGGGAAGGACCGAATAAACAGAAGAAACTTTTGAAATTAGCACCAAAGAAAACATGAAAATACAATTTATGTCGAACTAAGGGTCAAGCATGTTGATATGGACGTTGGATCACAGGCTTTACAGTACATATTATTGTATATATTTATTATTCGGCATCTCATATTTTTATTCTATACACTTATTTCAGTGTTTATTTTAATCCAATTCAGATTTGATATTAAAATTGTACTTTATTTTAGTGTTTTATAATTTTGTCCTTGACTTGGTGGACCGTATATTCTGTGAATGTTCTGAATAAGCTACTGAATAACTGATTTTTTCTCTATCTTTCTATCTATGAATGTCAAAAAGGAGCATTTACGTCATGCATACATATTTTTTCATGCTGCCATACTTTTTTTTTTACTTAAACCTAATAGAAAATGTAAAATATTTGAAAACAAGTACTTAAAGTGGCTGTTTAAGAAAATCAGAGCATATTGATTGCCCGCACAGGGTTGTATGAAGTACTGACATATGGAGAGGGCTGTCTGATTGCAAAGTTAAGTGACAAAAACATAAATAAAGTACACGCGTGTCGGGGCATGCTGCCGTCTGGGTGTGTGCATTACAGGGGCCAGTCTATACCACCCCTATGAATTTCATTGCCTTAAGTCATTAGGTCTGGGCACAGTAGCACTTATTAAATTAAACTGCCGCCAGAGCGCCACCTAGGGGCCGATCAATAAAACCTTCAAGGGTTATCCTCGGGAGGGCATTGAAAATAAGAATACCAAGTTTGGTGTTAATCGGACCAACCAATGTGGAGATATAAAATACTTTGTGTTTTGTGTTGAAAATAGCGCCACCTGCAGGAAGTTGTTATTTAATAACTTGAGTATTGTTTGGGTAATCAAATTTCTTTTAATAATTTTTTGTCATGAGGGTCCATAGATGCTGTGTGCAAAGTTTGGTGCAAAACGATGAAATTGCCTAGGAGGAGTTCGAAAAAGTAGGTTTGTGACATTTCGCGAATTTGCGAAAAAAAACGGTAGGCGAAAATGGGAGTGGCCTATATCACGAGATTCAGCACGACTCAGTGAACGCGTGGATATAAGTTTTTTGAATGTGCGATAAAGTATGTGGGAGTTATTAGCCAAAACGCACTTTCCTTTATTGTAGCGCCACCTAGTGGTGAAAATTCAGGATGACAATAGATTATAAAATTTTTCGCCAGGTATGACTTATATTTAAAGTTTCGTGAGTTTTGGGGTATGTTCAGGCATTGAAAAATGCGATCATTTGGGGGGAAGAAAAATAAATATAGCAAAGACTGATATTTTTAAGGGCTTTGTTTTGCTGCTGCTCCTGCATTGTTTAGCTACTCCTGCCTGCTTCTCCAAACTGAGGGTGCAAGTAATCAAGAGAAAAACAAAGTGATGTAATTTTGGAGGGCAACCCGGAAGAAGCATCCCCATGGTGTCTATTGAGCCTTCTCCTATGGGATTTTTGCATTGGGTTTTGGATTGTTGCAGAAAATAAGCTCTGTGACAACACACGTTTCTGATGCTTACGCGTTTTGTTCAGCAGGATAATTTTCACAAATGAACACCACATTTATTTTGTTTGAAGCGTGAACTACACCACGGTTGTGTGACTTGAACATTACAGCCGTTAGCTTCAGACGGTCTCCGACAGGCTAACCAGCGGTTTTGACAAGCTAGCGAATCCGTAGCTAATAAATTGTTTATTAACATAATTTACAATCTACAACAGTTTGCAAGAGCACTGAAAAACACAACTAGAGGCTGTGAGGTGGACTAGTGAGAGAGTTGCCGTCCATGTCCAGCGTGATGACGTTTAATGTCCCCGACAACCACTGTAGTCTCATTTAGCCTATTGTTAGAAACCTCCTTTTTAAGCACATTTAAAAACTTCAAAATTCACAATTGGGGGTATTTAATAATGTATTATATGTTGTACAACAAAACATGAACATCTCTTCAGCTTGTGTTAACCACAGACCTTATTTCAGGCATCTAACCAAAAACCCATTCAAAATCCTTAGACCCCAGGGCCCTAAAATGCTAACTTACTTCTTGGTTTAAGAACTTATGTGGAAATTTATTCCAGTGCCCTATAGGGCGCCACTGGAATAAGTTATATACTTACTGTGGATATATACTTACTATGGATATATACTTACTATGGATAAGTATCTCATACAACTACATTTAAAAAAATCTTGACTGTCCCTTTAACTAGACCATGTTTCCTCACCTTCTACTAATGTAAACAATTGACACATTTAAATTGCTTTGCAACCTATCAACTGGCCATAACCGTTCAGCTTTTCAACCCTTCTTTTAACCACTGCATTTAGCACCATTTGTCTCGTCGTGTCCATATAATGTGAGAGGCTGTGATACATACTGTAGACAGCATGATTGGATTTAGTGCACACTCTCGTTATTACCTGTTTCCTTGTTCGCGTCTTGCCTGTTCGGAGCTTGATGTATCTGGCTATCAGCTCATTTCGACCTGGAGGGCAGAGACACAGAACATACTGGTGAAACACTGACACACAAACACCCACCCACACACACACACACACACACACACACACACACATGTTAAACCCTATTTGAACTATCTTTCTTCATACAATCACAAGCAGGAATCATATGACCCTGGCAAACAACTTAGCGCCTGATTTAGCTCTGCTGTTGACCCAGCGAACCTGTGACGCGCAGTTTCACATAGTATCGCTGTAATCACCGATACCCCTGTTGAGCCCTCCACACATACACCCACTAACACACACACATACACACAATCCCACACGCCGCAGCCCTGAATACACATGACCCAACAATACAGGTATTCATGCAGACCGGCCGTCCCCTGATTAAAGGAACCAGCAGGACAGCTGTACCCATGCTTACGTGTGCACGCACACACACACACACACACACACACACACACACACACACACACTTACAATGCTGAATAATTCAACCCATTCAATAGGGAGCACAGCAGACTCAGCATGACCTGTCTAGTATAGATTAGTAAGAGAGAGGGAGACAGAGAGAGAAAAGGAGCAGAAAACCACGACGTGACATAAAAAAAAACCTGGGACAGTTTTAAATATTTTATGCAATGATGTAATTATTTAATTTGTTAACGAGCATGTTTGGTGCTCTGTGGCTTGGTTTGGTTTGTCTCCTGGTGTGTTTTCTGTTCCAACCAAGTGGAAAACCAAAGTCAGGCCAGCTGGCCAACTGATGGTCAAGATCAGCACAAAGCCAAACCTCTCTACACACTACCCAAATGGCTTGCAACAATAGCCCTAACTAACTAGCAGATGGCGTGTGTGCATGTGTATTTGTGCATGTGCGTGTGTGTGTGTGTGTGTTCTGACCAATCCCATTCTCACTGAGATAGGGAGCTTAGACTGATAACATCTATAGCTCCACATGCAGGTGTTTTCCTTCTAGCAGTCAAAAGCTGCGACTGACGACAGCACACACGCAAACACACACACACACACACACACACACACAAACACACACATGTATATAGCACATGCATGAGTGCCAACACACACACACACACACACACACACACACACACACACAGAGTCCTGGCTGCTGAGGCTGACATCTGACTCCAGAGGGGCCAGCTGGTCTTTCTAGGAGGCTTAACGGTGAATTATCATCCTTCACTAACCCTGCGGCACACATCCCTCGCCCGCCCTCTTTCTCAAAAACTCTCCAGCACACACACTCACCCCCTCTCCCCCCTCTACACACACACTCGCTCCGTCCATCCATCCGTCCCCTGTTCTGGCTGCTCTCTTTCTCCCCTCCTCTGTCCCTCTTGTCGTGAATGGGCTTCCCTTCTGCTCCCTCCCTCTTCCTTTCTCTCCCTCTCTTTCTCTCTCCCTCTGTACTTGCCCAGTGAAAGACTTCAAGGCCAAAGTCAGATGGCCATTAACCGTGACGAACAGAAGTAACCCCCGTCTCTATTTCCTGGCTGAAGCCACTGTGTGTGCTAGCAGATATTGAGGGAGACGGCATGATTGTAAATCACAGAATTTACATTAATTCTGCGATTGTGGACCAATTGGAGAGCAAAAAGAAAAAGAAAAAACAAGAAACGGTAGCAGACTGGTAATAAAGTGATAAGTCAATCTACAGTAAATGTGAATATGAAGTCCAAATGATGTAATAATGAGAGGATGAAATTCCCAAATTCAGATAAAGTGAATGAGATAAGAAAAATACTTTCAACAAGGCAACAACCAGTGGTGGAATGTAACCAAGTACATTTAAAACAAACTTATACTTTGTATTTTTCTTTTTTTACTTCTACTCCACTACATTTCAGAGCCAAATACTATCCTTTTCACTCAACTTCAATTATTTGACAGCTGTAGTTACTTCAAGAATTAAGATTTTTGCCTACAAAACATACAAAGAGCTTATAAAATATGTTGCTTTCTAATAAATCATTATAATTTTAATAATTAACCTACCCAACAAAAATACAGCTGACATGATTAAGCGATTAGTGGATTAAAAAAGCAATTTAGAAAATAGTCAGTTAAGAGATTTTTAGTGGAAAATGTGCTCAATATTTCATAGTTCCAGCTTTTCAAACATGTGGATCCGCTGCTTTTCCTTAAACCAATTATCATTTCTTGAATTTTTGGATTTGGACCAAAAAAAGCATAATTTTCTATAAATGCATTAACAATCCTATTACATAATATATAATATATAACGTTAATAGTGTAACAGTCACAGGGGCGACTCATCTGGATTGAGACTACTTTAATAGCCTAATTCAACAATTTTTTTTCTGATTATACTTACATATGATTACTTCAGTTACATTTGCAATACTTCTTCTACCACTGGTAAACATCCATATAAACACCACACTAGAAACATAACATCAACTGATTTGTCACCTGTAGTAATAAATCTATCAAACTCTGTAGCTTCTGCAGTTTTGGGAAAAATAATATTTTTCTTATCTTCCAAAACAGCCACTGAAGTAGTTTACTGTTGCTCCCACGCTCAGTTAGCAGAGTGATTAAGAGCTTCAGCTGCTTTACAGAATAGCTTGAAAACTCTTTCAGAGTATGTTCAAAGCCTTGGTGACCGCGCTGGCTAACAAGGCTGCAGCGCAGTAGTGTGTATTGTTGTGAACCCCAGGAAGACCTCAGAGACCAGGGGCAGAACTGTGGCCCCAGAGCCTGGCTTCACTAACACACAGTAGCTTGTGCTCGTTACAACAACCATGGGACAATTTAAGTGTTTTTAAGTAGCAAGACCTTTTTGTTATTTCTCCATCTGGTACAGTGGTGCACTTCAAAAGAATACCTGTAAATCATAAAGCATTCTGCAATGAGACAGCTACAATATTGACAAGAGATTCTCTCACTCTTAATGTCTTTTCAGGTACAATGGCTCAAACCATTACTACTAACCCAACAGTTAATCTTTAATTGATCACAAACAAGCTGCCAGTTCCTTTAAACATTAGCTAAACCCTGCACATTTTTCCCACCATATGATGTCACCTGTAACAAGTGGTGACATCACCTAGCACCAAATTACAACCAACAGCAGTTTGCAGTTACAATCTCTGTTTATGTGTCTTATTTGAGAGGAATTTGATGCCTTGTTATATCTGAGTCTAATGAATTTGAAGCTAACTTTTCAGAACTCTTCTTCAAGTGTTTATCTGATCCGTTTCAAATTTGGGTGGTCTAACTCTCGGACTCCCTGTTAGAGAAGCATTAGTTGATAGCTCAAAAGATGAGGTCATGTGACAGCACACCATTTTAGGCACTTTACATATATAGAACTTTTGAAAACTCCTCCTCAACCCCTTTTGGACCAAGCCAGTTCCAGGGATGGTTCGGAGCCGGTGCCTAATCTTGAACCAGTTCTTCGCTTTTCGAACTGGCTCTCAGCAAGTAAAACTGGTTCTAGAGCGGCACCAACTCTTGGCTAGTCTTGGACCACGAACCACTTATGTCAGGAGGCGGGGTTATCTTACTAACAAGACCAACTAAAACATTTATCATTCATTTTATTTTATTTGTTTAACTGCAATGTGATTGATACGGGCTCATGTTAGCAGGCTAGCATAAGCGGACTAGCATTAGTGGGCTAGCATTAGTTGTTAGCGTCAGCTTACAACAAAGTCTAACATTAACATATTACGTTCAGTCTTAATAAGAACGTAATCGCTGCACAGATCATTCAAGACAAGCAGCACAAATGTGTTGTATCAGTCTGCCAATGTGGAGCAACATTTGTATAGAGACGATGTAGTCCGCCATTGCTGTTGTTATAGTCGCAGAGACTATGTACGATACTAACATTGAGTCACAGTCATAGCGTCACCTACTGACAGTAAGTACGTTTTCCTGATGAGAGAAATATTATCTGATTTACGTTAAAAAAATATACATTGTGTTCTGCATCAGACACAGAAAATGGTACAAAATTTGAAATGTATCATTTCCAGCGCTGACAGTCACTAAAATGCAAAGCCCCATCAACAAGTGTCCGACCAGTACCCCTGACTTGCAGAAAGGTGTGAGAGCCTGGTCATCACTGCATTGTTTATATGAAAATACTTTGCTTTGGTTGTGATAGTTGTTTACATTTGATATGTTAAATAATTTCAGTGTGTGATGGTAAAATGTTAACGGGCTGTCTGCAGTGACAAATTATCACATGGCTTCCCCTCAGCTCTACAGAGCGTTTTTGTATGTTTTCTTGTCTTTTTTACACATCCAGCAGACACCAATCAACATTGAACTTCTTTCTCATGTTTTGATTCAGCCCTATCTGATCTTATCAACCCTGTTTCTAGCAGCAGCAGACAGCTGTTATGACAGAGTGACAAAGTTAGCAACTAAGTGGTGAACATAATGGAGCATATAGCAGCTACGGAGATATTTCTCTTTCGTGTTTGCAGAGTCTAAACCACAGACAACAGGGATATTAAACTTAATACGAATTAACATTACATCAATGAGTGCTAATGTTGCTCTGTGTCTGCTGGCTATATCGTGTATGATGGAATCAGGTTCACCTTTCAGCCCCAATGAAGGATGTGAAATAACACCTTCAGTAAGAGGAAGCTAGATCTACTTAATTTTAAACATGTCCCTGATCCACAGCATAAGAGACAGGGGAGGTTCAATACAAATTAAATTACTTTGATATCCATCCATTAGATCCATATGATGTTTCTGTATGAGAAAACGTCCCTGTCCATTTCACTGTACCTCGGCTGTACCTTTGTCACGGAAAATTATTCACATTTCTATTCTCTCTGCCATTTATACGCACCCAATTATGGTTTTTCATGGTGATTCAACATGGGTGAATAGAGCCTGTCCTATTCTGTGTGCATCAAGAGCCAAAAAATAAGAACAAACTAGTTGCTGTTTCATAATTCTGGTTTGCACAGATGTTCAGTAACAATTAAACCCCCCTGGTCTCAATGCCATCCCTGCTCACCGTTTCTCCCCTCCTACTCTGCCTCTGAAAACAGACACTATGTAACTCAATTAGGCCACAGTGATAAACGAGTCAACAACTTGGCCACAAAGTGAACAAGGTAAACAAATAGCGCTGAACATGCCACTGAGACAGAGAACAGGGTGAGACTGATTGATTGGTGGCTGATCAATAGCACAAAGGAGCTTTGACTACAGTTAAAAGTATGTGGACACCTGTGTACATAACATAAGTCCCTATCACACATGCCCTGCAACCCTTAACTTATGTCCAAATCAGTTGCACCGGACAGTCAATGAACTTCACCGTGCCAGCTCCCTATACAAATTCTATGTACTGTTCCACTGAGCCCATGTGTGAAAAGATCATGTCAGTGTTTGTCTAACTGGAGACACAACAAGATTTCTGAGCTTCTGTCAGCAGGGGCGAATGCCAAAGTTGTCAGATGAATAAAAAGAATGGCAAGAGACTGAGTTATTAATGCCAAAATTAAAAACCAGCTATGTAACTTGTGAAATGTCCTATTTTTGTGCGCCTGAACTCCTGACCAACTCCAATATTCCCTTTCTAGTACTGTAGTGGGTGTAGAGATTGTTGCCGTTTTTTTCCTTGCTGCTGCTCTAAATGAGGATGAACAGTAGAGTGGCACGACGTAAAACGAAACAGCTATTAAAAAGAAGCTTAAAAGATAAGTGGGGCTGAAAGGAAACGCAAAGTTAGGCAGTATTTCTTGTGGATTTGTCCATTGCTGCAACCCCCAAGGTAGATGAGTGAAAACAATGCGGAAGTGCCTTTAACATGCATTCTATCCAGTGGCCTGCAGTAGGAAGAAACCTGCCAACTTGATTATCTATAACACAAACAATCAATTAATCAATAAATCGCTGCATGCATACATGCTCAAAATAAAAAAATATATACAGTACTATGCCAAAGACTGTTTTGATAACGGACACTTTTCTTTGGAAAAGGACGAAAAGAGACTTGATCCTGTCAATCGTAAAACTAAATTAACTGAGATTATACTGTAAAGATAACATCAAGGAGTTCAATGTTTTATGTTTAAGCCCCGGAAAAGGCATGAGGTTAGCTTTTCACATCTTGCATATTTAAGTGTGTTTTGTGTTTGAATAAGTTTTGGATAAAATTAAACCTAGTTATTCATGCTAGCAAGGCTTGATACAGTAAGCTAGTTTTGCTCAAATGAATACGTGTGTGTTTTATAATTGTTATAACAGATTGCAAACTGTAGCTTTATCCAACTTAATTCTCAGCTCATTGGCTTATTGACGTACAGCCGCAGAACTGAACGCTAGGCTGTGTTTCAGTTCAGTGAGTACTGAGTCAAAGTCAAAGATAAAATTCAAATAAAAAAATACACAGATCGATTAAAAATTCCATGTGATCGACCAAATTCTTAACAACCATTAATCGATCATCAATTAATTATTCCCATCCCTAGCCTGCCGCTGCCAACACCAACAGTTGCAACAAGAACTTTGTTCGTATGACCGTAGAAAAATAACACTACTTGTCACTTGATTTGTTACCTCAGTAAACATTTTCAAGAAGAGTTATGGTCTCAATCTTCAGTTTCAAATTGTCAATAGAACATGATGTTCATTTAGTAAATGATGGTCCCATTTAGAGTAAAATAGACGATAAAGCATTTCACAGTCACTTTATTATAGTTAACTGGAGCATTTTGGTTGCTTAAAAATGTCTTGTTCAGCATTCGGTTCAACTAAAAGACTAGTCGGTTGTTCATTCAGAAGAACAATCGTCCCTTGTCTATCAAGCTAGCTAGCACTAGCATTACCTGATGACGTTGCATCGTGGCTGACTTTTGATCCATTCTGCACATGTAGCGGTTGCAAAAAGACAATAAAGCCACAGCCATAAACCAAGATGAGAAGGCCAAAATCTTGAACTCAGCATCAGTCTACAAACCAATTGTTGACATCACGCTGACTACGTTATTTTCATACTGTTTGTGGTTTGAACCTACAAGCAACCCCTTTAACATTCCAGTATTTTTTTCCCATTGGTAATATAAATAGCAAATATATTTGATGCAGTTTTAATGCATCTCTAAAGAAATTGTTGAAGAACTTGACTGATCAGCACAGACCCCCTAATTCCACCCAATCAGACATCATTGTTGAACTTTTCCCATTGAGCCACAGTAGCTGTAGTGGGGTCACACACTGATGCTGTCTGACCCGTCTCACAGTCTGTGATCCAGATCATCCCAAAAACACATGGTTAAAATCGTCAGGTGTCCACATACTTTCAATACTTGCAGTCATCAAGTGTGCATGCATTGAGGGAAAGTATCTTATGTATGGGATTTAATTTGATACTCAGAAGCCTAAAACTCAAGTAGAAATCACTAAAGTGCAGAGACAGAGAGAGAGAGAGAGAGAGAGAGAGAGAGAGAGAGAGACAACAGTGAAAGAGAGAGCGAGGGAGGCACAGCTGGTGGCAGCCAGAGGACCATCTGTTCATCACTCTATTAGTTCACACACACACGCACACACAAATACATACGCTCTCACGCTCGTCACGCTTATTCTCAGACGTGCACATCTGATGCACCTATAGCACGCCTCTATTTCCTCTCTTTTACAGTTTCTTTCTTTCCTGTGTCTCTGACACTTGAGTCCCAGTGAGAGAACCCTCATACACAGTAGTCGACCCAGTAATTCTCACATTCTGACACACCACAGCGAACATTTCAACAACTCGCCCAATCTTGTGTTTATAACAGTGTGCGGAGATATCACATTCTACAGTGTGAATTTGTGTTAAACAATCATAATTATCCACACTGTTTATTATTGTGTATCGTTACATAAATATAAAATATAATACATCCTTCTGTATGAAAGTTAGCAACCAGGAATATATCTACATACTGTATAGTGCATCAGACACAACTGGTCCTTTAATTTTAATTGAGCCATAGAAAAATAATCAACAACCATTTTGAAAACGATTTAATTAAGTAAGACCTCCTCAACTCAGAAATGTCTTTGTTTCATGTTTATGCCCCCAGAAATGTCTGACCTTGACCCTACTGACTAAGACTGTCACAAGAGAGGCATTTTCTCATTCTTCTACTGAAGGGGGAGATGTCTGTGCACTTCACTAGGAGATTACAATGTGTGCCAGGCAAGCTCGTTTGGTATGCCACTAATTCTACAAAAAAAAATCAAAAGCCATAAAAGAAACCTGAAAATTCCACTGCATAGCAGACTTTTCAGTACAGACAGCAGAAACACCCTGTAACATCATAGCAGATAATATTGTTTCACAACCACAAACGCTGTGTAAGCCACTGCCAGTTGCAAGCTAATAGACAAGATAAGCACTGTTCTTTTACTGGTCAACCTAGTATGTGATCAGCGGTGGTGGGTAGGGCATGAGAACAGATAGAGAAATTCTTAAACCATGTTACAATGTTAAATAAAATATTAATCATAGCAGAGTTCTTACATACATAAAAACGTATTTTGAGGGGGAATTCATTCATTTAGCAAGGAAAAATACGTATGCTGGTTTATGCTTCTCCGATATGAAATTTTTCTACTTTCTCTGCTTTATTTCATCTATATGGAAAATCCCATTGTTGGCCTTAGTCGTTTTTTCTTCATTATTTTCTGGCAAAACTATTAGTTTCTCTTCTTTAGTGACTCACAGCTGTTTATACACAATGTCTTTCCATCTCCTGTTACTCACCGTACATCTTTCCTTCATCTGACAGTATGATCTTCCTCCTTCCACAGGGCGGGTAGATGGCTAGCGCCTCCTGGAAGCTCTGCTCAATGTCGGGGCTCCAGACCCCCTCAGGGTCCCCGTCCATGGTCTTATCCCCTCCTGAGTCACTTAGTCTTTCCATGTCGTCCCCTGGACTCTCACTGCCACTCCAGCTACTGCGTTCCATACTGGCAGCTAACTGTTAACTAGCCGACGTGTAGTCAGTGCTAATGCTAATGGTTTGATCCAAGTAGGTGAAGTGACAAAAAGCTAATACTAAAAACAAGCTGAAGTTAATACTAATAGCAATACTTAACTCCAACGGAAGACAGTCAGCTGTGGACAACTAGAAACTGAATGCTAATTCTTGCTGCTGCTTAAAAAATGCAAATCCAAAATGCTAACTAATGCTAAAAGTGGCTGGTAAACTGTAGACAACTCAGCAAGCTGGTCCAAATCCGTCAGACAGCAGGACCCCTAAAATAGAAAAAAGAACAGACAGAAAAAAAATTGTATTAGCTGTGAATACAACATCATACCCCTCTCTCCCACATTGACAAAAAATTAAAAAAAATAAAGTTGGGCACAGCAACTTTACACTGGTGGCTCCAATATTATCTCAATGTCACTCAATGCTCTTGACTACTGAATTTTGTTTCAGGGTGAGGCATGATTGGTCAGCCGCATTGCTTCAACAACACTAAAAACACAGTTTTACTTTCCAGCAACACAAGTCAAAGCCGAGAGATTTACGAGGCCAAGCTACATGCCAAGGCTTTTTCTTTATTCATAGTGGGAGTTAATGACGGTTTGAGCTCTGACACGCAAGTTTTAATGACTTTTATCCACAAATAGCCAACAGCATAGTCATACTGTTCTACATATAGACTACAGTTTATGATCAGGTCTATAATAGCAAGATTAAACATTCTGAAGTCAATAGCCTGAAACCCTGAGCAACAGATCTAATGTTGGTGAGCTTTCTCTGTATGGAGTCTTGGAGAATCTGATTTAAAAATTTTAATTTTCACTTGCATTGAACAGCAATGCTCACCACAACCCAGAATTTAATTTCAGAAAACAGGGCAAATATATTGGAAATGGGGCATTTGCCTCTCTCTGGAGCCCACTCTGTGATATTAAGTGTATTTTTACCAAGAAAATATTTTCTAGTGCAGCTCTAAGTTCTGATCAACGCATTGCAGGCCCGTATCCCAGCTGCTAGAAGAAAATTATTGCTTCTTTTCATGTAGGAAATTGCCTATTTTGTTAAACCGCTCTGGTAGCCCAACATCAAATACACATGCACATAAGTGGAGTAAGTGAATGAAAGACAGACAGTGAGACAGACAGAAAGGCAGAGACCACCACTGCACATAGCTACTACTAGATTGAGAAGAAAATGAAGAGAAACTGAAGGGGCTTGCCAGCTTCCTACAATTCTTCTAAAATCCCCCACAGTAAACAGCAGGGTTGGCGTAGTCCACAACACACTCACACACCAACATATGCAAACACACACACACACACACACACACACACACAATTACAGTGCCAGCTCCTTGGGCGAACACATGTCATTTTGTCTGGTCTTCTACTGTTCACACTTCCCATGCACTGTCCCTTGCCACAGCCTGCACAAGCCTGCAGTGTGAAGTGTATGTCAGTGTGTGTGTGTGTGTGTGTGTGTGTGTGTCTGCCTGGCTAATTTTAACACAATTACACTTGACAGTGTGCACGCGTACACATGCAACTGAAGCCTGTAAAGCAGCAGGCAACATTTTGGACACATTTTAACCCCGTCCTTGCACTCGAGCCCAGCTCAATGCTTTTTTAGCACCTGGGGCAAAACACTGCAAGGCCGCAAGAAAACATCCGTTGGCTTAGACTCCCAGCCATGTGTAATGAATGAGATCTGCTGGTTTTACTAGAGTTTGTCCTCTGGTTCTCTCTTCATGCTTATTCTATTCACCCTCATTTCCGTTTCCTCTCCAACTTCCCACCCTTGCTTTCTTCCCCTCTTCCCTCCTGCCCTCCCCCAGCAGTTTTCCATTGAAACAAGGATTCATTCATCCAGCAGGCTGTATGGTTGAGCACCAGCAACAAGATTTGTTTCCTCTTTACAGAGTGTGAGCGTGTTTGTGGGCCTGTGTCCACTGAAGTATCCTTAGTCACAAGTAACAGAGCCTACGATCATCTTAGATTTACATGACAACGACTCCACTGATGACTGAGGTTTTAAATGGCAGAAATAAAGAATCAAAACAGCCTTAGAAACTTTTCATACCATCCGATCGTGTAATCCAATTTTCTGCTGTCTATTAGTATGCTCCGTATGTACTCAACAACCAGCATTTCACCAAAATACGGCAAAATATAATACTTCCATTTGGCTTTGGTGGTTAGGAGAGTGACAGTAAAATAAACTTTTATTGTTTTTACTTTCAACGATAAACTACATTTTAAGGCCTACTGTCTTTGCATAACAGAAAAAAACTGACTAAAATTTTGAGTGAAATGTGTCAGCATTAGTAATGGACTTAAGCATACATCAAATTAACTGTAAGAGACACATTTGTGTCATCAAATCACTAGTTTGCATTCAGCGAGAAGGAGCAAGAATCCTGGAAATGAGAAAGCATGACGACCACAGGAAAAAAAAGAGAGATCAATATTAGTGAAAAGAGGGCCAATTTTAGTTACTTTTTATTTGCAAGTAACTGCAAAAATAACAATGGACGTTTTAGTAAAGGTTTGAGTTCGAAAAACATTTCGCCTGAACATCAATGGCCACCAGTGCACACCGCTAATGCTAGCCTAATAAAGTGAGCGTTGTCTTGTTGTGTATTACTGTGTATTCAGAGACTGAGAGGATTTGTTCTCTTGTTGGTCAGAGGATAGTTTAACTCCCCCCAATCAAGATGTGCACAGTTTCAGTTCAAAGAGAGATTAACTTTTTATTTTGTGTGCCTACCTGTGTATGGAGAAGCGGCTTGGGCCCCGCCCACAGTGACACTCCAACACAGAGAGCAGACAAAAGGACAGAAGCAGCGTGATCAGAAATTACAGCAAAATGTGTCTCAGCATGTTGTTTTCTGGTCTCTTTGGCTTAAAGACAAATGCTTAGGCATTGCTCCCAAGTCTTACAATAACATGTGAAAAACTTAATTTCGCGTAATTTTGGCTAAAATATAAACTTAATATCTTTTAAGCTTGATAACTTGATATTGTAATTATTGTAAGGATGTGCAAAGCCTGTGCAAGGATGTACCTTGACACTATAATAACTTTGTGGCTGTTTATAACAGTGCAAATCAGGAATGAGTAGGTGGAGGGGCTGGGCAGAGCAGAGAAGAGGTTTCATGGTCAACAGAAGAATCACAGTGAGGCTCAGGAGATGTAAGCACGAGAGGGGCCCAGCAGCAGATGGACGCTGGAGAGAGACATTAGTCACACAACAATCAACTCTGACTGGGCGACTCCTCTGCACCCTGGGCGCCCCTCCTCTCTGTGTGTCTCTCTGTCACCAGGCAGGCCTGGGCCTATTTCAGCCAGGACAGCAGGCTTCATGGTGTCAGTGCCAGCCCTAAGGAGAACACACACAGGGCAGAGAGCCACAGCCCTGCAGCTGCCTTGGACTCTCATGCTTTCCCTCTGTGTCGCCTTTCTTGTTCCTTCACTTCTTTCATACAGCACTTACTGGCTTCCACCACATGCCAACTACATGTATATGTTTGTGAGCATGAAATGTTGATGGCTCTTAGCCTCCATATTCTTAAAAGCAGGCCAGTGTGGTTGTACTAAAATGTAATGCAACAGAGCGTGAGTGCCTGCTTTACCAGAGGGTCTGAGGTGTGTGTGTGTGTGTGTGTGTGTGTGTGTGTGCGTGTGCGTGTGCGTGTGCGTGTGTGTGTGTGTGTGTGCGCGCGCGTGTGCATGTTTGTGTGTATCAGCAGGGGGTCCTGTTGGTAGACAAGTTGAATGTGTTATCACAGGCTAGTCAGTTCCTTTCACTCTTCTTCTGTTGGACCACTCAACGGCATCTGTTTAAACTGCTTCCAACATGTTCACACACACACATTTACACATTTACACACACACACACACACACACACACACACACGCAGGTTTTATACAAGAGGATTTTCTCATAATCCTCAAAGCAAACATTGTTCCACTTTACACTGTTTTGCCATGTTTTAATGGTCCCTTAAGGCCCAAATATAATTATTCAACATCTGACGTGATATAGCTTATTCTCTGCTTATTTTTCCCCATCAAGACACATCCAGGCCCAACACGTTCTTTGCTCATGTAAAAATGTGACAAAGTGTTAGGTATCTCAACAAATTCAGGGGTGCATCATTTATCTTGCCACTTTTACAGCCTCCACAGCGGACACATCATTTGCACCTCATGTTATTCAAACAGTCCGAATGTATTTAAGTATATGATTTGAGCCAGAGCTGATGTACTGTCTGTCCCTGAGCTCCACACTGGTCACTATGGGAACAAATCTTACATACATAAATGCAAAAGGGTTCTCCTTTTTCTTTTACCAAACTAAATTGTGCAGCATTATAGTACATTAAACTTTTTATATGTGAATTACTCAATTTTTTTCAGGAACTAAAAAAAAATAAGGTTATAGTCCATCAGTGGTTCCTTGGGACCTCAGTGCCCTTGACATCCTTGTGTTGGCCCAGTGGAGTCACAGCTGCGACTTGACATAGAAGTCATTTATGTTTCAAGCCGCAATATTTATGCCTCTGACATTTTGCCTTCAATCTGTTGATAACGCCTCTATACCGCCTTCGGAGGTAGTAACAGAAGTGTTAAATTGGCCAGACTGTGAGTAGCGGGATCAATGTGAACTGGCCGCCAAACATAAAATACATGACGTACGTTATTTGTGCAACCAACAGTGCACAAACAAAGCCACATACACAAACAGAACAACTTGAGTATGTAGAATCTCTTCAGCGAGGAACAGCACGACATGCTGCAGTTGCTTATTGTTCACATCACCACCATCTCCTTCCACTTCGTTACGCAATGCTCGATTGCAATTAGGGCTGGGCAATATGGCAAAAAATGATCACAATATATTTTTTCATATCGTCCGATCTTGATTATTATTGCGTTTTTTTAATATTGTTTTTAAACTGCCAGTTTTAAAGCATCTGTACTGAAAACTAGGTAAACTAACTAAACTAAGTTCCATTCAGTAATAACTTGTTTCTCTGTAAATTTTATTGTCCCACGCTGTTGAACACACCAAATCAGTTCAGGCGCTATTGAATGCACCATACCTGTGTGTGAATTGCCGTGCTGTGAATGTTAGTTTTCTCTCGATACAGCAGCGGATAGATTGTAATTTCCTTTGCTCTTTCTCAACATTCACCTGTACCTCCCTGGTTTATTGCTCCAAGTCATAGATGACAGCTATTTTATCACCCTCAGCTCCGCGTTTAGCTCCACGTTTGTTCTTTCTGTTTACTTCTCCTGCAACTAACCGCCCGGGCCTAATTGCAATGTCAATTCACAGACTGGGGACACCAATATTACGCCGTTGCAGAATCAGTATGAATGTCCTAAGGCGTAATGACAGCAAAGCTTGTGACGGCACTTTTGAGGAAAACGCAGTATAAAAAGGGCTACAGCTTCAGAGAGCAGGGATGAGAGCAGTCAGCCAGCAGGGCAGCTACAGAGCAGTGGTAATAACATCCAATACACAAGATTCCCTATCAGTGATTTCTATGACATGAGAAATACCAATGTTGAAAACCACAAAAATGGCCAAAATACACAGAGCAACCTAGAAGACCACAGAGCCAACTATTGGAAAAGTCATGCCACTGATCACTTGTATGACAGTAAACCAAACTACTGTTAAATACTAAAATAACAAAGCACAGCTAAACAAGAGGACTGTGAGGACACATAAGAGTCAATATGGCTTTCTTCAGCGGGGTCATGAAGAGTGAACTACACATGAGGTCAGATAAGGGCATGTGTCCTCGTCTACCTCTTACTGTGATATACATCTGTAATGCATTATAGGATATTTCACACTTGAATGCAGTGCTATCGAATAATGATCCACTTGCACAAAAGTAAGAAGTGTTCATGATCAGATTTACACGGAGGTCGACAAGCAGAAAGTAAAAGTGAAGGCTTTCTCTCACGGTTACACCACCATCAACCATGTGACCACTTTCACCGAGAGGACTCAAAACAGTGTTTTGTTTCAGCTGAATTTTGAATGAACTGTGAGGTAGCTCCAATCTCTTAAACAACCGTGAAGCAAGCAATGTATAGTGGACTTTGTCTAACAGGAAGCTTCGTACCACTTTAATTTGTGATGGCACACATGTTTGAAGTTGTGTGGATAATGGACCTGGAAGATGTTTATTTTATGGATTATCTATATGATCACTCAGATTGCAGAAATACTTTCTTTTTATGCAGATTGATCTCTTGTGGCTCCATTTCTATTGCAGACTTTAATCAGTTCTGTATTCCAAACTCTGTATTACTTGCGATTTTTGTCTTACACTGCACTGACGCACATCTCTGCATTCACTCTTTAGAGTTCAGATGGTCACGATTTCAATTAATCCATTACTGATAAATTCATTTTCTCCCAGTGCCGGGGGAAAAAAAATCACCTTTATGAAAGTCTCGAGTTGGTTCGATTAGTTCTGACCCAATTTCATGTTTCAAAAACAAAGAAGGATATTCATCGGGCCAAATGACAAAGCAGCATCAGTGAAACGAAAGCACCAAAGCTTCTTTTATTCTTCATCTGTGCTGATACACACTTGAAAAAGAAAGAGAAAGGGAGAGAGCGACTTGCTTTATGAGTGGTGAAGAGGCAGTGATTCACATCATGCACTCCTCATTATTTCACCATCTCCTCTCGCAGAAGCATTACCATTTATGCACACACACAGTAATTGGTCACAGATTGCACACTGATACAGTGAAGTGTTTATTTCCTCTTGGAAATGTGATGGTAAAAGGTTTAGCTTGTAGCTCTTCTCTCTGTTTTCCATCTCTCTCTGTAATCCTTCTTCTTCTATCAGTTTTTGCTGAGTCAGACCGAGCCATTATGTGGCCTCTTCCTGGGGGGGTTCACTGTCACACATAGACTGTCACACACACACACACACACACACACACACACACGGAGGGCAATATCTTCCACCAGTAGAAAGAGAGGCCTGGGGAGGTTGCAGCAATACCAACACCATTTAATAAGTGTGAACTCAGGAGCATTGTGTCAAGACCAAAATCGCATGTGTGTTTATGTGTGTGTGTGTGTGTGTGTGTGTGTGTGTGTGGGACTTATTTCATTATTATAAAAGGAACACTGTATGGCTCCATGAATGTGAAAGGACTACAGTGAACTCCATCTATCCATCTCTTTGCTACAATTACATCCTCTACAGCTAACATATGCTCTGCTCTCGTCCCCACTGTTTAAAACACACAAACACACACACACACACACACACAAAATGAATTATCCCCTGAACTGCGTTTCCCATCTGTGGTCCATTAAAACGTGGGTATTGCTTTATTTAGACGGATGCAGGTTAGGAGGCAGAGAGTGTGGCGACTGTGCATCCGATGCTGGTGTGTAGGAGGTTATTTAAGGATACAACAGGCTTTATAAGATTTACGGTTTTGGCCATCCAAAATAATTCAAAGCCAACAGGCAATTGGGATTATCTAAAGCTCTTTAATTCCAGGTGAAACCAAAAGTAAATGCACCCAAAATAGTGTTCACAAGTAAGTATTTAGGTAGATAATCGTTGAACCAGAAAGTCGGTCTGTAAACTGTGATTTACAGTGGATTGGTTGGGTAATTATATTACTGTAGTTTTCTCTTTCATGTACTTTTGATTAACCGAGAGGTTTGTTTTTCATTTATCTGACTGTGTTTCTTACCCTGTCAGTTAGGAATAGTTTAGTGATGTTGCCTTGTTCCTAGGTATTAGAAATTAACTTTGAACTAGTGCAGTGCCCATAGGAAGTATCTTTCCGTCCGTATTATGCTTAGCTGCCAGTTAATAAAGTTTTGTTTTTACTGTTTTCAATGGATCAAACTGATGCAGAAGAAAGGGCTTAAATCTCCACTTAGTATGCTAATTGTGAGATAGCACATTACCTAGTATGCTGCACTAAAAGTACATTAACATGAACCCAATTAGCTAATATAGAATAATGCATGTAAGTATCTCATATCAAATGATTATGGGCATTACGCTAAGCAACATGAATGTCATAACTGAATTACAAAGTAATGCAACTTAAGAGGTGAATAAAGCTAATTCTTATTCGCTAATGCTTATTCGCGATTAGCATGCTAAGCAGAGGCTTAGCATGCTAATCGCGAAAATCGAACCTTGTAGCGCACTTTAAAACTCGAAAGATAGGTAGGCTAAATAGACTTACAGGTGAGATGAGTCAAGCGTGGAAATCCAGAGTGAATTGTGTTACTGACCAGATGTAGGCCTATCACACAATGGGGCGGAGCTCCCCTTAAAGGCGTCCGATCAGAAACAGTGCAATGCGGCAACACGTCCTACGTAAATAATATTTTGAAAAATGAATTCAAAAATCTTCAAAATGGAGGATGCACACCTTCGTGCCATGCGCAAGCCACATATGAAATCTTAGGTCAGTCTGACCAACGGTCTGCAAGATATGCCCTAGACACACACACACACACACACACACAGACACTTCTTGCTTTTATTGATAGATACTATAATTCTATTGTCACCAAAATAAATTATGGCTAGGGTGTACTGGGGGCCAAGTGGTTAAGGCCTTGATCATACTGTAGTATAGATACAGACAGCTGAGGACCTCCATGCTTCTATACTTGCTACAATCAGGAATTATCACAAAATTGCAACTTTCAAGTGTTGGGTGATCCCAGAAGGAACCATCCTTTCTAGTCGTCTGTGCATCAGTTTTACTAAATTTATGCTAAATTTGTGACCAAATTTACATTGTCCCCTTCATGAAAATGTACAAACATAAACTAGAGACCTATAGCATTCAGAGGAGGGATAGCTTTCCTAGGTGTATTTGCAATAAGGGGGTTTGTCAGCAGTTTCCAGAAACAAAGTACTTGTCATCAAAAATCAGTGTGGAATTTGTCTTGGGAGTCTTATTAGGTGCGTTTGCATTAGGTACTTTCCCCTCTAGTGAGCCGTGTGGGTGTGGCTTAGGAGAGAGGATCACCCAACTTCACCAGTTAGCGGGTCAGGTAGCTGCTCAGAAAGTACCTGCCTTGGGTAGGTACCAACTAGTCGAAGCTGATTGGATACGGCTGAGGCAGCGATTCACTTGCAGACTGGTGAAAACTGGACACTGAGGGGTTAACATCTCCTGCCCTGCTGACTGCAGCTGAGAGAGTGCGTTGGGACATATTGCAGATATGTGCAACATTTGTTTCAATCCAGAAATTGCTGCAATGTATAAGTGAGCAAGGGAATGTCCATCAAAGACTTCCATCATAATGTTCTAAGCGCTTCTACATTTCCACAATTTTACTTAATTTATATTTATTTGGGATTTATGACTGGAAATACAGTACTGAGCTGCATTTTGAATTAATCTTCCCAGCTTCAATGTGGCATCTAGACCTGGGGGAAAAAATCGATACATCATAGTATCTCAATATTTTGCGTGGCAGGCTACCGTATTTTTACCGAATATTTTTTGTTTCGGAGGCCTTAGCAGGCTCACTTTAAGGAATATACTGGAGATACTGGTATCATATGCAACTAGAAGATCTAAGGAATCTATAGGCACCATGTCATCAGGATATTGTCTTGTCTATCTATCGTCTATGGTCTGAAATGATGCTGCAAAGCTATTTTTATGTTTCATTAAAAAAAATTCAGAGCAGTGAAGCTGCACAGGTCAAACCTACAGATGAAATTAGGTTGTTGCAGGAAAAGCTCTGGGTTTGTTAAAGTTACACAGTAGGGATGGGAATAATTAATAGATGATCGATTAATGGTTGTTAAGAATTTAGTCGATCATGTGAAATTTTTAATCGATCTGTGTATTCTCTTATTTTTATTTTATCTATGAATGCGTATCAGTACTCACTGAACTGAAACACGGCCGAGCGTTCAGTTCTGTGGCAGTAAGTCAATAAGTCAATGAGCTGAGAATTCAGCTGGATAAAGCTACAGTTTGCAAACTGAGAGTTGCAATAACAATTATAAAACACAGAAATACAAAAGTATTCATTGGAGCAAAACTAGCTTACTGTATCAAACCTTGCTAGCATGAATTACTGGCTTTAACTTGATCCAAAACTTATTTAAAAACAAAACACTTTTAAATATGCAAGATTACTGTGAAAACTAACCTAATGCCTCTTTGGGGGCTAAAACATAAAACATTGAACTCCTTGATGATATCTTTACAGTATAACCTCACTTGATTTAGTTTTACGATCGACAGAGAGTCTCTTTTTGTCCTTTCAAAAATAAAAGCATCCATTATCAAAACAGGCTTTTGCACACTACTATTTATAAATATATTTTATTTTGCCCATGTATAGACGTTTTTATACATACTGGGGTATGTATAAAAACATAGCGATTAATTAATTAATTGGTCGTTTACATTATAAATGTTTGAGTTGGCGGGTTTTTTCCTGGCCATCCCGAGAACAAAGGGTGTGTTTTATTAGTTACTCCACCTTTAATATGCAAGATCGACTCTAATGGAATATGTATGATATTGTCATTCACAGGTACTTACAGCATCTAGTGAAAAAAAAGACAAAACGGCAAAATTAGCATGAAAAGTTATGGGCTATGAGAAAAATAAGTTTCTCATTAAGTGAGAAATTATTTGGTTTCAACATGGCTATTATTGAGCTATTTCTGATACATCACCACTACCTACAGCGAGGGTGTAGATGCTATCAGGGAACTACAGAACAAATAACAGTGAGTAATCACCGTCAGGCTAACTGAAGACAAAACCCGAGGTCGTGAGCACAACAGCAGGGAAACATTTTCCACTGTGAGAGTATGTGGGAGCTGAGTGAGCTGTTGTCCTGCTCTGCAGAGTGTTTATCGTGTCAATTCCTCCAACCGGGAAAGTAAGCAGTAGTAGTTGAAATCTAGACTTCCAGCTCGCTTCCTGCTGAGAACAGGAAACATGAGGTTGATTCAGACTTCCTATGATGGGTGAGTTGCTCTCCTCCATTTATCTGCTGGCTGCTAAAATCCTAAAGACTGAGATCCTGTCTATAATAATGCTTAAAAAAACCCTGAAAATGTTCTTAATGTGTTTTGTGTCCATGGTATCCATTTGAAAAGCTGCTTCTAAATGACAAAACAGTAGAAATCAGCAATCTTCCTCTTTTTTCCTATGTATTGCCGCTTGACAAATAATGGTTTACTACCGCCATGATCTGGCAGGGAGTGTGGTTGAATGGAACGGCTAAGCAGGTGTGAGCTCCAGCAGTGTGTGTGTGTGTGTGTATGTGTATGTGTGTGTGTGTGTGTGTGTGTGTGTGTAGACAGCCACATAAAGTATATTAAGTATTTTTTTTTTTAACAAAGTATTGTTAGGATTGAATTGTTTATTCTGAATATTTCAGAATCAGAATGACTTTATTAATCCCCAGGGGAAAATTTTGTTACAGAGACTCCAGTGCAAAAATATTAATAATTATGAGATAATAAATAATTTAAAACAGAAGTAATACAAAAATCAGATTTTGAAAACTACCGCAAAAGAAAAGGAGAGCCTGTCCTTCACAGTTTCTCTCATATTTATCTTAATTTCCTATATTTTTTTGTACCTGCAATTTTCTTGTGTTCAGCGTCTTCTTGTAACAGAAGAAAAAAAAGTTTTCAGATCAATGTTTTTTGATCACACGAGTAGGAGAACTATTAACATAAAACTATCTCTCTCGCTAGGATTATTCTTCATCACAAGTCTGAATATTGACACATTACAGTCAGATGATACATAAAAAGTACATTATCTGTACTGAAATAATTGTGGAAATCTGTTCGATTCGATCTGCTCCTTTACATTTTCTTTCCTATTAAAGGGACAAACACATTTATTAATTTGTTATCCTTAACGGTCTTTCCAAATTTATGTACTAGGAGCTGGAGCCGATCCCAGCTGACATTGGGGCGAGAGGCGGGGTACACCCTGGAATGGTCTCCAGACTATCACAGGGACGAAAACAACAAACCATAAACATATACACTATAAAAGAAGTGATTTGATTCCAACCAAAAGGTAGGGCTGGCCGATATGGACCAAAACTCATATCCCGGTATTTTTAGGCCAAATGGTGATATGGTGATACTGGCATTTTAAACAAAACGAGCAAAGTGTTTAGTTTTAACTCAACGCCACAAGAAATCATCAACATGATTTTTTATTTCAGGACTTTATCAAATTCAAAACTTCCACCTTTTGAAGCAATTTCATCAGATTCAGATGCTCTTCATCTGCAATCCGAAATACCTCTAAATTACAGAACCATTGTCATAAGTAAAGGCAACATCAAAAGATATTATATATCGACATGGCGGTATATGTCTTAACTACATATCACTTTCTAAAATATATCGGTATAACTCATATTACCGATATATATGGCCCAGCCCTACCAAAAGGTGGCATTCCGGCAGGCCGGCAGTATTTTAGAAGATCTAAAGGAATCTATAGGCCATGTGTGGCAAGATATCATGTTGGGAAGTTGTCCAAATAACGCTGCAAAGTTAGGCTTTTTTTATATTTCATTCAAAAAAATTCAGAGCAGTGAAGCTTAAAGTCGAGCAAAGTTTGATAAAATTCTGCAGTTGTTGTCGTCCATACATGTTTGACATCAGTTCAGTTCAGTTTGACTGCATACTTTGTTGGTCAGTCTGTGGGTTTGACTCTCATTGTGGAGAAATACAAAGACATAGTGATTAATTAATTAATTAATTAGACTGAGAATTTTCTCTTATTTGTCAAAACAATTCTTAATTGAATTTAATTTTGTGGACACAAAATGCAGTCAAACAGTTCAATCACAATAAATTGTATCGCAATACCATATCACCATATCGCAAAATGCTTAAACTCGCAGTAATATCGTATTGTGACTCAAGTATCTGGATAAAAACTGATCGTGGGACCTCTGGGGATTCACACCTCTAGTACACATCCTGCACTATATATATATATATATATACACTATATACTTGACATTTGTTCTGTACTGGAAAAGTTAGTGTAGTGTGGATAAGGGAAGCGATTCTTTCTTCAGAAATTTTTCATCTGAGCTTTGTAGCTGTTTGGCATCTGAATAATGTGACAGGTATAAATGTTGCTTTGTGTGTGTTGACTCTGCTCTCGGGTCCTTGTTTCAGACCTGTTATTAGAAAACTTCAGAAAAATCTGTACAATAGAAAGAATTAAAGCAACATTAGGTAGATTCTGCTTTGTAAATATTCATTCAAACATTTCAGGATTATGTTTTTTTTTCCCCCAAACATCATGATAGATCATTTATCTTATGCTGAATCACCTGTGTGGAAATATTATTCCTATAATTGATAGGAACATTTTGTGGGTTGTGTGATTCCCAGCTGATAGATCCACACAAAGGTGCACATTTTGAGAAGTGTGTGTATCAGTGTGGACATTAGAGACAGACGGGGACAAGGAGAGACGGGCAGTCAGACAAGCCAGCACAGGCACCACAGCCTCCTGCAGCCAGAAACCAGCCCCCCTCTGCTCCCCTGCACACCAACACCCCCACCCCACCCCACCCAGGAGGATGCCTATTGTTCCCCCATCCCCTAAACAAAGCCTGCCCCCCCACCTCACCCCACACCCCCAAAACCCCCCTCCCTTACCCCACCTCCCCCAAAACACCCCCCCACACACACACACACACACACACACACACACACACACACACACACTCACACTCAGCATAGTTGCTCTAATAAACCGGCTCCGCTCCCGAAATTTCATTACATACTTCTTTTACACTCTGAGTTTTTATTCTCTTAAAAAACACTGTCCTACCTAATGTATCCATATTCATCTCACATGCTAAATGGCTGAACACAACACACAGAAAATCACCACATTTGTAACCAAAAATTAAATAAAAAGGCAGGAGCTGACACTGTTCGAGACACGTAAAAGGCAGGAAATCGAAACAGGACTGCGGGGACACTGTAGGAGTTGATTTAATTAGCATCAAAAGGAAATTATGGGTTTTTAAAAAAAGAGAAAATACTCAATTTGACACCTCAATTACTCCAACAACAACATAGACGTCTTCACAGCCAGAAGCATCATGTAATTTCAGGCTTCCACAATATCACCTGTTGATTCATTGAGACTGACAATTTACATCGCAAACTAATTCTGCTAAAGAAATCTGAGGAAAAAAAAAAGAACAAAGTGGGACTACATCTGGACGTCACAAGACATCATTTCATGCCAGGAAGATTACTCGTCCTAATCCCTGTTCTAAAGAAATCTGTGTGCCGGATTTTGTCCTCCTGTCTAGAAATGAGACGACAGATGAAATAACAAGGAGGAAGGGCAGCAAACAGCCCGCCGCTCGCAACTCCACCATACTGTAACAGCATTGGTGAAGTACGTGGATACACACACAAACATGCGCACACACACAGCGGTTGTAGCTAGAGCACACAGAGGCCATATGGTGCGTCCTCATCCACCGACGCCTGTTGCTGTCGCAACAATAGGCCTGCCTGGCCTGGACAGCAAGAGGCAAACACACACTTGAGCACACACATACACACACGCACAAGCACACACACATCCACACACACACCAAATGGTCGTTAGTCAGTCAGTCTGTGTTTCTTAGGCCCAGAACAAACGCCTGGATTTGCATTCTGCGCCTCCCTTCGTCCTCCTCCTCCCCTCTCTTTCTCACACACACACACACACACACACAGACTTTCCCGGTCTCTACAGGTGCACGGAGCACTCAAAACAGATGTCAACGGACTGGAGAGGGAGAGGCACGGGGGGGGGGGAGGAAAGTGGAGGGACGACGGGAGGCTGTTTGCCCAGGCTGACTGACAAAGCTTTGTACACTCGCAGGCCTAGACACAGCAAAGATAATGACACAGACACACACACACGCACACACACAAATCATGTTCCTGTTACACTTTCAGGACTGCCTGATTTTTCATTTTTAAAACACTTTAAGGGAGGAAAAAGAGAGAATAAAAAGTGCACTTGGCTCCAAAGTTAACGTTTTAAGAATCAAAAATATGAATTTGTCACTTCTAAAATACTTTTTAAAAATTGATATTTCCAGGAGAAATCACACCAGAGATGTTGTTGCTGGTAGAGGGCATCACTACATCACATTTAGCAATATTTTACACTGACCAAAACTTACTCTGCAAACACACACACACCTTTAAGAATCAGGAATTGAACAAAAATTTTAAAAATGATAATAATTTGAGATTTTTGTGTTTTGTTTTGCTTTCCTGTTATTTTAGTTTCAGTTTAATCTCTATCTCACACAGTGATAGTTTTATACCTGAAAACAGTAAGTTGATCAACAGCCAACTAATCAGCAACAATATTGGTCACAAATTATTAATTTTTCATGCAAAAAAAACAAACCAAATTCTTTGGTTACAGCTTCTCTAATGTAATATATCATTGTGAACTAAATACTAATAAGTTTTGGAGTGATGATAGAACATCATTCAATGACATTACTTTGAGCTTTAAGCAGATATAATAGAAAAAATATGATTTACTGACATTTAAAAGAAAAAAAGGAAGGAAAATGTATGCATTAATGCTGATAATAACCATAGTTATATTTACCTGAGTCAGAAACTCACTATGATTGTGAATATTCTATCGAGTGTACATCTCCTCATTGAAAACAAACCATTTCCAAAATCTCCATTTGACAATTTTATTCAGCCATATCAATCTTTCAATAACAACAAAAAAGCCAAAACTCCTCTGAATAAAAATCCTTTCATGTAACAAACCTTTTCCTCATCTCACTGATGGATTACTGTTACAGAAGTAATGCAGCTACTATGTTTCATCCTACAGGCTGTAATTTTCTCCAATAATTACATTGTGGTTTGGCCTGCATCACCACAGATCTCCTGCTATAAAGGACAAGAGCAGTCCTTTAATCAATATTTAAAAGGAAATGGACAACACAACTAGGAGCCTGTATGGGCATATCATGAGCTGCTGAGGGGGGGTGTTTAAAACCTGGAAGCTCTCTTACAACTCTAACAGACACTTACATGAACAAATATGATGGAAAATGAAACAATGTTTAAAGAAAAAGCTTTAAATGATGCTGACAGCTGAAATCAGTTCAGACTACTTGTTGTAAAACGTCTATTTGCAGTAAAAGATGAGAAAACAGGTGGCAAAACTCAAATTAGGCTCCTTAAAATGAGTTGTAAATCCTTATTATCAGTCGTTTTTCTTTAAGATGGAGAGGAAATGCAGCAACAGCATGTATGATCGTGTTCTCATTGAGCATATAATGTGCTCTGTCCACTGGGTAAACACTGGCTGTGTGCACGTTATCAGCCTATGGCCTGTTCCTGTGACTGGGGCCTGCCTGTGTCGGGAAAGAGAAAACCCCGCCGATGCAACAAGTCTCCCATTCACTCCCAGCTTTGTTAAGCTGCCTCCCAGCGCTACAGCGACAAGCTTTCTATCTTTTTCGCGTTACATGAAGGTCAATTCATGAAGGTAACTCTGATGGAGAAATATCACACAGCGTGTGTTTAGAATACGAGAGAAAGAAGTGAAAGAAAAGCAGTTTTTGGTGTCGGGAGAAAGGGGGATAAAACTGTAGTGAAAGCGACATCCCTCGCTTTGAAGCTCACACGGCAAAGCATTAATAAGCTTGTTAGACTTGTTTAACATCTGGAAGGGGTTTGACTGTGTCGATTTTGCTCCCTATATCGCCGGAATTTTTTGAATTTCAGCTTCAGTGATCACTTCAGGGTTTTCGAAACAAGCGAAACGTCCGAGGGCTTTCAGACGCGCAGGCTGAGGAGGGGGGGACTCCTCCTTGGGAACTTACCTCGATTCATACGCCTCTTTATGGATTAATTCCCACACTTTTCCACGGATCGGAGTCGTTACAGCATCGGGAAGCACTCCGCCAACTCCAGAGTCTGCTCACGGTTTTGGTTTGATGCAGGATCGGGCGCGCTGAGTGCGTAAAATGCGCAGCGTCTCTCCAAGGATGCGAAATATGCGCGGAATGGGAGCAGGAATGAAATGAACGCAGTGGACTGAGTTGAACGGGGCGGGGTGAGAGGGACTGGCGTCACCCTGGATGGATGAAATAGAGTGAATGAGAGATGGGAGGATGGGTGGAGAAAAAAAGGAAAAGAAAGAGAGCAAGGGGGAAGGGGAAGGGGCCGGACTGTATGGGCTGCGTTCAACAACAAAAGAAAAGAGTGGAGCGCCCAAACTCTATTCAGAGGAGGAGGAGAATGGGTCGAGATAAAACCGCGGTCTGCTCTGCATGGACGAACAGCTGACAACGAATCAAACAAGGTCCACTACAGCAACATACAGTGACAACATCACCGCGGATGTTACAGTTATAACTTTTTATGCCAGTCTTTTTTTCATTTGCAAGAATAAAGTTTAACTCAATTTAAAACACAGTGACATTATAAATCATTTATTCATTGATGTCCATACTACTACATGCAACAACTTATTTAACCTATTTAACATGCTAAATTATATTTTCTTCAATGTGCAATATCTGTAAAATGAAAAAAAAAGTATACTTTCAGGAAAACAAACACTGCCAAATAGCAGAAATGTATGTATAGAATGTATGTATGTCTTATTTTTTATATTCTTATTCTGTTCTTACATCTATATGTCTGTATCTTGAGCTGCTGTGAAAACTACATTTCCCAACTGCGGGATAAATAAAGTCTAATCTTATCTTGTCTTAAAGAAAAAGAAAAAAATTATATATATATATATATATATATATATATATATATATATATATATATATATATTACAAATGAAAGGTTGAATTCATAATCAATTTATACATCATGCTGTAGTCTGGTGTGACCAGCTTCTTGTGGTGGTAATAGATAGATATTGTTGTGTAACAGGCTGTCATACTAGCCTATAATTTAATAACTCTGATTATTCAACCACATGTTGATTCCTGTTTATTGTGATTATAGGCTTAGCTGTTCAGAAAATTACATAGTCTCACTTTAAATGCAATATTTTAGATTTTTTTTTTTTAAGATTAAGATTAAGATTTCCTTTATTAGTCCCACAATGGGGACATTTCAAGAGTTATAGCGGCAAAGTGGATAACAAAAAAAAAAAACAAATATTAGACAGCAGTATAAGATAGAAATATAAGACAGGTATTTGCAAATAAACGAGTAAAAAATATAATAAAGTAATAACAATTAACAATATAAACTGAAAAAAGTAGAAATATAAAAAGTATTAAAAATTAAAACAAAAATAAAATAAAAAACGTAAGGAACATCATATACAATGTAGACAGAGTCAGCAGTTGGATATGGACCATTGCACATGTAAATTAAATTATAGAATTTTATCTTGTTTGCATTTGAATATTAAAAAAAAAAAAAGTATTTCCAGAAAATTTGACATTATTTTAACATTGTTATATCTTTCTATAATCTTAGCAGTTCTTGGAAGGAAATATGTGACAGATTTATGGACCATAATTCATTCACATACCCGCTGAAAACTAGACAAGAAGCAGCAGCAAAACAGCTGGACCGAGGGGATTCTTATTGTTCTGACATCATAGAATAGAATCATTTTATTTGTCATTGCACGGAAATTAAAAAGAGCAGCTCTCGTTTTAGTGCAACAGAATACAATAATTTAAACATAGTGGGGGGAAATATATAAGAAAACCTATTTTAAAAAAGCACAAAAAGAAGAAGGGGGAGCAGCAGGTTTGGGATATTTACAGGGACATAATGGGAGTTATTGCACATAAAATAAATATATTGCACTGCTTGTTCCACAATATTGAGATGTTTGGGGGGTTTTTTTAGATTTTATTTCTTTCAGGGCAATGACAGCTCTTGGGTAGAAACTGTTCCTGAGTCTGTTCGTAGGCAATACTGTGGTCAGGGAATGGTTAGGGTTAGAGAAAAATCACTTATTCTGATTATTGGGAGTAGGACCACAGGCAGGCGAACACGCCAACATTTCAACAAATATATACAGTCATGCAAAAAATGATTAGACCACCCTTGTTTTGTTCAATTTCCTGTTCATATTAATGCCTGGTACAATTTAAGGTACATTTGTTTGGAAAAATATAATGATAACAACAAAAATAGCCCATAAGAGATTAATTTAAGAGCTGATATCTAGACATTTAATATGGTTTTCTTGATAATAGCATTATCAAGAAAACCATGAAAAATGGCTAGACATCAGCTCTTAACCAGTTATTATTCAGATCCTTTTTTTTAAGAATTGGTGGTTTTGGGCAGTAGATGTTTAGGGGGAGATAGCAGGTCAACAATAAATGCTACATAGAAGTGGTGAACAGAACATCATCTGAAAGCTGGAACCTGAGGATTAATTTGAGATGCAGCTGAGCTCTATGTGTAAAGTTCTTCTGGTCAAAAATATCTAATTAAAAATATTGAAACCTATTGTGGTGTATGAAGGGTCATAACATTAGTGTAGGCTTTCTGAAATCCATATCCATGTTCAACTATGTCCCATAAGTTGAACATGGGACATGGGAAGTTATTCATGAAGTTATACATGAAATTATGTTGTAAAGAGGAGACTTGTGGGAACACAGAGAGCCTATTTTTATTCAGATAGCATGACTTCAGAGGTCACATGACCGCTTTGAAAATCGCCAAAATAGCCTAATTTGAGCGAAATTCATATTCCTTAGACCTTCTAGCTTCAAATAATGTCAGTATCTTCAGTATGCTCCTAAAATTGAGCCCACTACACCCCCTAGAAGAAAAAAAATGGCAAGTTTTCCAGTGGGACCTCTGAATAATAACTGGTCAAAATAAACTTTTATGAGCTATTTTTTTTGTTATCATCATATTTGTCCAAACAAATGTACCTTTAGTTGTACCAGGCATTAAAATGAACAATAAATTGAAGAAAACAAGGGACATGACTGTATATATCAAGGGATAACATTAACATTTTACCATGCTATCTTTTCTATCTGTAGGCTATCAGTAAGAATGCATGCAATATCTCGCTGTCTAAATCCACCTCTAGGTGTTTGTTTAACTACTGCGATTATGTTGCGCCTCAAGCCAAATTCAAACCATCCTAACTTTAAATGAACGAGCAGTGAATTTAAACAGACTTTGCTGTGGACCCCCAGACCGCCCCCGAACAGCCCGGGGGGCTTCTACGTTTAGTAGCCACTGCCCTAACCAGAAAATCTTTGTCTCTCAGATCTTTGAATGCAGCAGGCAGCCGCCTCTGCCTCATAAAGGAGTTGTTGTTTACTACTAAGCTGTGCCTATCTCAGGTTTCATCCCCTCAGGCACTGCTGGACTGTCATCTCCCCAGAGGGAGGGGCTGTGAAATAAAACAAACAAAGATATGCCAGGGTCACAGCCTGGAACACCTACTGCAACCCGACACCACACCACAGCCGGGCCAGACCAGACGAGCCAGCCAATAGACGAGCATTTCACATGGCAGCCTGTGTTTGTGTGTGTAAGTAAAAATTCTCACAGATGCACGCAAACACGCCCACACAGCTGACTCACATGTGGAACTGTACCGAGTGTGTATCTGTGACATCTTTGTGGAGGCATGTGTATGTGTCATTCTCAGGCTCTGAGCCACGCAAACACAGAACAGGCTCGTAAAACATTCAGCTCGGTGACCTTGAGGTCAATAGTCTGATCTCGAATCTGACCTCACCTGGTCTCCTGATGTTTTATTAATGCTGTCTGCTCCTGGGATCCTATATCTTCTCCACAGAGGGCCTAACACTTGAATGTAAGGGGCAAAAAAAACATTTATTATTTAGTAGGAGATTTATGTATACTCTGGTTTGTGCATCATAAAAAGATCAAAATCACTACTCAGATCTTGTCAGAATAGTACAGCCATAAAATCCAAATAGATTCGACTGGGAAACTCTGTGAGGTGCTAAAAATAATTCTGTGGAGGGACAGATTTGTCCAGTAAGCTCTACTTGGGGCAACGCTGCTTTAACTGGAACCTTCTAATCTGTGCATTCATCTCAATCTGTGTGTAATTTAATACTTTGGTCTCCTCTCTGCTTGAAATGACAGAGGGGAACATAAAGATGCAGTACGTCATATTTGATGGATGCAAAATGTCAGCAAGAGCCCTCTTGTGGTCTGTGGGGAGCAATCTCAACAATAAGGGTGTGGAGTCTCCACATGGGTTTGACCAGATTTATATGAGCTGAGTTTAGGGTGACATTTCTGCAGAGGCTGAAGTGAACAGGGTACTTATTCCCAACAGCATCCATGAAACTTGTCACAGTAGTCTTTAGCAAGACACCAAGCTGACTTAGTGAGAGCAATTCCTTGAGAACTTAAGCCTTCAGAACTACGCTGAAATGACATGTTACATTAATATTAAGATCTAAAAATGTCAAATCTTTATTGTTCTTCTTCTTTATACGTTTTTCCGTCTAACTACCTCTGCATACTTCAGCTACAGAAACCATTCAATAGCAAAAATTTCATCCTCTTTAAGGACATTTATGCATCCATTTAACCTTTTTTGAACTGTTTATACTTTTTGTATGAAATTCAGTGGCAAGTATCTTGGCTCCAGCCCCCCCGCGACCCAAGTGCGGATAAGCGGAGAAGGATAATGAATAAGTAGCAGGATTTTGGCCACCACATTTCGATTTTTGATATCTTTTACCTTTTTATTATCTTTAATTACAGCAGTTTACATTTTATGGTGCAGACAGCTGTCGACTTGCACACAGACATTGGACTCACACGTTTCTATACACACATGTGCACTAGAGAAAACAATGGTAACCATCTGATACCAAGATGAAGAACAAAATTAAATTAAAAAAAAAGAAAACACAAATATGGGACTTACTAGAACATGGAGAAAAACAAACATGCAGGGATGGAGTACAGACAAAGCACAATTTTCAGGACTCGTGACTGGACTCCAACTAGCACTCTGATGACTGACTCAGACTTGTGCATTCTGCCACAAGAACACAAAAATGGCCTAAAATGCCAGAGGAGGGCATAAGGGCTTGGAGGCCAGAACTATCAGCATGATAATAGCCGTGTTTCCACTAGGGGGAAAAGTGGCCACCGGGAAAGTCTCAGGCCGCACCCTCTCAAAAGTCTGCTCACTCTGCGTGTCTCCATTACAAGTTAGCCCCCAGAGGGATTTACGAGACTCCGGAGGTGACGTATGATTTTCGCTGTCACTAACTGTGCACAACATCAGCAGCTGATCATAAAGAAAGCAGCATGGCTAACATAGTGATCGTGAACCGGCATCACTAACTGTGCATAAGTGTCCAGTGCTTGATGTAAACAGAGATCGCTGAGTGAACACCTCCTGTAGCAGCAGCACATACACACTGTACTGCTACAGAGCTAACTGTAACTCTTCTTAACTGCTCGTTAAGAAGAGCCGCCGACCCCTGCGGCTCGTTAACAATAGCAAGAAGGAGTCACTGGATTTGTCTCCAGTCACTTTCTTGAAAAATAGTCGCTAAGGGGGTCTGAAAAATAGCTAAATATAGCAACAAAGTCGTTAAGTTGGGAACACTGCTTCGCCGGCTTTTACAAATGGCGTGTGTAGAGTACGACGCCACATCCCGCTTAACGATCTATCTAATCAGTAACCAGGCTTTTTTCAGGGGAGAAAAAAGGCCCTGCTCTTTGACGGGGACGAAAAAAAGTCCCGACAAAAGTCTGCTCCGGACTGCTTGTATTCAAATTACCGTATTTCATCAAATAGTAGCTGGGGCTTCTATTAATAAAAAAATCAGTTTGGGACCCGGCTAATAATAGGGGCAGGCTATTATTTGAAGGATGCTTTTATTAAAAAAAGAAAATCAGAGCAGCTCTGACCGGCACTTTTTAGAGTGTTTTACAAAGCGCATTGTAGCCAGTTACCCAGATGTCAGCCATATTGGAAGTACTCGGATATAAACAAACAATGAACAGCACGTTGAATGTTCATTTTAAGCAGGATTTAAAATGTCTAAACTACTATAAAGCCCAGAAGAATGTGCGTAAATGGCTCGACTTTACAGAGAATGACTAGGACAGAAATCGGTTACCCCGTCCAATGATGTTTCCTGAATGGTGTTCTCCGTAGCATCACCTCCGCGGTTAGAGTTAGGATTTAAGTTTAAGGTTAGGCCTTGTACAGATAACTGTTTGGGGTTAAGGTAAACTTGGGGTCATGTTAAGCAACTTAAAGGAGGACTGGTTGGGGTCAGGGATATGGTTGGGTGCAGGTTAAGGTAAGGGGGACACATATCGACGGGGGAAGCGACTTTGACATAACACCGGTAAGACACCTGGCTTATAAAAGAGGCTGGCATTTATTTACTAAAAATTGTTTTTACGCCCGGTTACTAAATGAGGCCGGTCATTAATAGAGGCCCGGCTTTAAATTGAGGAAATACGGTAGGGGCGTTTCGGCGAGTGAGACCCGCCTCATTCCAGGTATTGGGCTGTAGTGGAAACAGCCCTTATGGAGAGCAGGAGCAGTAAAAGTATGTTGAAGAGAATGAGCATATGAGCACATATAAATGAGGCAGGTGGAGGGGTGTTAATCCTCTTTGCATGTATGTTGCAGATCTGGAACCAGCTCATGAATGTATGCATTCTGTGACACATATCCTTCGGGATGAACTGCTGGACAAGATTGTGCAGAGCTGTAGCTGTGTTCACTTTACTCTCAGATCAAAAGCCATGTTTGCAATCTTTGCATCACATCAGGCTGGTTAAAAGTGGACCTTGATGAGGATGCACCTTGTCTCCTCTGCTGTTTGTGGCTTTTATAAAGAGTACATCAAGGAGAAGAGAAGAGCAAACATTTTTGGGAACATAAGTGTCAATAATACAAGTAGGCAAAGTGTTTAAATATTGAAATTAAATTAACTTTGTCCTTGACATGTTGGTAATACTGTGACTGAGAGCCACACTGAATGGATCTGAAATTGAAAGAAAAGGAGTAATTAAAGTATTACTTGAGCACATAAATTAATCAAACTTTCACCTGATGGAATTTTTTCTATAACAAGATGAGCCTAGGGAAAAAAACCCTCAAGCACAGCATTCACTGCTGGCAATACATTTTTGCACTTCAACGAAACCTTGAGCTTTGTGATGTTCTCCATATTCTGGAGGATTTGTTTGTGTAGGTGTCAGTTCAACCTTCAGTAAGTTGTGTTTACACGTGCATATGTTGTGTTATGTTTGTGCAAGAGTTTTCATACAAGGAGCAGGGTAAATACACCTACAGCATGGAGACTCGTTTCGAGGCTATATGAATTTAATTGTTATATAAACGGCTTCTGTTTTTAAATGATCTTTCAGTAGCAAAGCAATTCCATGAACGCCCGAAACTGAGTTTTATTTTATTTTTTGTGATTTAATTATTTATTGCTTTTATTATGCCAATATTTATCAGTGGAATCCTTGAAACTGTCTGAATATCCAAGATGGCAAAACATCTAATAATGAGGACGGTTTTCATAAGTTAAAGCCATTATATCTTGTAGGCCATGGTCTCAGTCCCTCTCTGCTCTATAGGTATTGCTCCCTTAATAACCTTGATTTTATGAAAAATACATCTTGCCCTCCTAATTATATTAGCTTAATTGGGGGGATTAGGTGGTAATGTTGGTTAAAAATATAAAGGTACCAGGGAGGAGGTAAATGGGTCATGAATTAATGTGTTGAGGCATAAATATGTTTTATAACACTGATATCTCAACAAGGAAAATCAGTCAAATCAGGCCAGCAGGAGATATAATGAAGGCCTTTGAAATGATCAGCTCCTCCTGCTGATTGCATCCTTGAGCCCTCTTAAGTTTCCATACCAGGCACAAATCAAGTACACATATAGAATGCAGTCACATAAGTCTGCTGCTCATGGCTTATTATCATCTGCAGCGGAAAGGAAACACTGAAAATCACTAAACCCTGCAGTAACGCAGATCAACAAGGGGCTTTGTTGCCTTTTAGCTCATTGTTTCAGCCACTGAAAAATCCACCGGGCCCTTCACGTATTTGGTCCGTCCTCCACACAGCGTCAACACCCACTGGGAGCGTTTAAAAAGCTGCGCGTCTTGCGTGCGCCAGTGTTTACTTTTTGTACAATGGTGTTTACCTTTTGTCCGACAGTGTTTACTTTGATACTTTGATATTTGCTGTTCTACCATGGGTCTTTTGTGTTTTTATGTGATTTAACTTGTGTTTATTGTTGTTTCATACTTTTTATGCTATAGCCTGTGTACTTCTATTTACTGCCTAAATTACAGTTATAAGCTACGTGAGTGAAAGCTTTATGTCTGTGTACTGACTGTGAAATACGACCCGGAGTCTGCTCATGGTGTTTTATTTTGAAAAACGACCGGATTCGCTCTGCAGTTTCTGTCTGCTTTCCTGTTAGAACGACCCGCTCTCTGTCCAGCTCTCTGTCCAAAAAAAGAACTAACGCATAATTCACGAGTGGCCGGGTGTTGAGACGTGGTCAAGACGCGTCCGAAACGGAGCACAACGGAGCCGGTGGAGGTTGATACATTTTCATTGTATCCCAATGTCAAGGATCCTTCCTCCGGAGTCGGGTCCTCCAGAGACGAGGCCAGAGTACTTCCCTTCACTGGTATGACCACAAATGGAACAGCCTTCTGAGTGTGCAGGTGTGCATCGTTGCGTAATTGGACGATCCTGCTTAAATTCAGCGCTGCAATTTGAAAACCAGTTCACCACATGGATGTGGCTTTGGCATCAGCACTCTTCCACATATTTGTGAAAATGGAAGAAGATCCTCTAAGGTTGAATCTCGACGATTTAGCCTAAAAAAAAACACCACAAAGTGGATTAAACCTGAATATTTCACTGATCCATTTCATAAAAGCAGTGACGCATTACTCACCATGGAGATGTGTTCTGTGATTTTTTAAATTTTATTTTACAGTACAGTACAATCACAGTTATTTATAAATAACAATAACGGATAATAACGGGCTGCCAGTCCCTGTTAAACATGTATAACTTTCTGAATGGCATAGCTACGTATACTTTGCACATAGTACATCATCATCTGACGCATATATATGCATTAACAATTAATAATTTTAGCCAACTGAGATGGCATCAATTAACTTAACCGGCAATGTATCAAGATGACGTTTATCATCTTTTAGCTAAATATTCTGGCATTTGTTTGTACATATGTTTTGCTTGACTTTGAACACAAGTTTTGTAAGTTATGTGATAACAAATATTCAGTGTAAACTGAAAATACTTAAATATATTTAAATTGATATTGGACAGAAATCACAAAAGTGGCGTGGTGTTCTCACTTTTTATTCCGTGTTTAGAAGAGCATCTTTTGGGGGAAATCTGTGTGCATAAGGTGACCCAAAAGTCTATGAAATTCGATGTAGTATGCAGCCAGGTGGCTAGGTGGTACTGTGAAGCACTGCCACACAACACCAACAAAAGCTTGCGCATGCGTAGATACTTCTCTTCTCTCCTACTTCTCTTCCTAGTAGCGCTACACCTTGAACAAAGTTGTCCCACCATTTATTGTTCTTTTTCCCTCATTTTTTTCGGCTGTCCCATTCTCTTCAATGTAAAATTTTGGGCAGTTTTTTGCGACTTATGTCGCGAAAAATTTGTATTCCGTAGAGAAAAGTAATAGCACACCGATCCCGATCAAACCACGCGTTTTGATATATAATTTGTCCTGCAACTCTTCAAGTAGTAGGGACGAAATTGTGTCCGGAAGAGGAAGAAGAAAAAATCCACAGTATAACAATAGTGCTCGGTGAGACTGCCCCGTGGCCCTAATTATCTAATATCTAATAATCAGATTTTAAAAAGTACTGGTCAATTAAACATTTATTGAATTGAAACCATTTGATTAGTTTTAACAGTAATAGCAACTGACAAAATAGGAAATGTTAATCTTTTATTGCTGCTGTCTCTCAAACAGTTGTTGATGTTAAACATTGCCGTTGCCATGTGATTCTCCAGCAGCCTCCGCAGTATCTCGGCAACAGTTTCCCAAAACCTATTGTGGCCTCACGCTCACCCTGCATTCCTCCAACTGGGCAACCATCCTCTTGTTTCCTCTCCGTCTTCTGTGGCATCCTTGGACAGGAGACAGGAGACAGAAGGGGACAGGAGATATGGCTTGGGGACAAAGGAGATGTCTGAGCAGTCTGCTGATGGTTGACCTCACTACTTGATGTCGATGAATGTGAATGTAAAGGTGGAATGTCTGGTGGTTGTCAGCGTCCCTCAGCAACCATCTCTGTGTTGTCTCTTCAATAGCTGAAGTGGTGGGCATACTTGAGATTGAATATTTTCCATCTTGTGATTATGAAAGAGATTGCAAATAGTTCAAGTTAGTCTTGAACTATTTAAACTGAATTATGTGGTATTTCTATATAAACATGGACTGGTAGATCTATAAAATGAGAAAACAGCATATGGCTACAACGGCAGAATAATAGTTATTGCATTTGCACTATGAACAAGACATATACAATGACAATGCCTATTACGGATTTTTTTTAATTTTATTTACATTTTTGTTTCATGGATGTTTGCATCCTGGTTTCTCACTCCCGCTAGGAAATATTTTTCAGAAGAATCCCACTTGACCTTAAAGTTCTTCCATCTTTTTGCATATTCTGGGAAGTCTACACTAATGTTTGTGGACATCACTTTCCATTGATTTGCTGTCATCTAGCCGTCTTTGTAATGTGGAGAAGCGTCATAAAAATGAACACCTCCTCAGTTGACCTCTCATCAATTTGGTGCATGTTCCTGGGCATCAAGGGGTTGCTGCGATTATGAGGCGGTAATGCAATGCTACCAGGCGGAGCAATCGCAGTTTTTGCGATCTACATCACTGTGACGTACCTATGGTGTAGGCTACGGCGAAGGGTATATATCTATGGTGTGCCAACGGTGTGTTTTCCCTGATTAAGCTGGCTTTCCTTGACTCTGTAAAAAGCAAGACTTTGGACATTTGCTCTTACTGTGGGGTTTATGTCACTTCTGTTGGCCACTGGTACAACATCTATGCTTGCTGTCTGACTGTCTTCTTCACTACCTTTTCTAGCTTTGTTGTGTGTCAAATCACACATCAAGAACATTACCAAAACATCCTTCTTCCATCTCCACAACATTGCACGCCTTCGTCCTACCATCTCCTCCTCCGCTGCAGAAACACTAATTCATGCTTTCATAACCTCCAGACTGGACTACTCCACCAACCTTCAATAACTACAATATGTCCAAAACTCAGCTGCCCGATTGCTCACCCACTCCAGAGAACACATCACACCCATACTTCAGCACCTTCACTGGCTCCCTATCCAGCACCGAATCCACTGCAAGATCCTTCTCATCACCAACAAAGCCCTCAATAACCTTGCCAGGTATCTTACAGACCTCCTCCAACCTGACTCCCCCACCCGCAACCTCAGGTCTTCCGATGCCAACCTACTGACCCCCATCACCAGCACCAAGCACCACACCGTTGGCAACAGAGCCTTCTCCACTGCTGCCCCAAACCTCTGGAACCTCCCTACTCACATCCGCAATTCAGACTCACTCCACGCCTTCAAAAATCAACTCAAAATCCACCTTTTCAAAATAGCCTACAAGACCTTAACTCATAATCCCTCATCTTTGTTCTTGTTTTGGTTTTTTTCTGCATTTTGTGTTTGTGTGTCTCAACTTTGTTATGTTAAGCGACTTTGAGTATCTTTTAAAATCGTTATAGAAATCAAATTTATTATTATTATTATTAATATTATTATTATTTCTTTTGCACACCACAATGTAGTTTTAATGAAAAGAACCAATTACAGAGGAATTGTTTTGTATATGAAAATTAAGAGTTATACAGTTTAAACATTATTTTTAGTACACACAGGCTGTGAACAAGATTATAAAGCACACTGCTGTGAGAACATTGTATTCAGGGAGCGTACCTGGCACACCGCTCCACTCTTACTTGAACACAATACATTCACAACACAACCTCAACAGTGTGTGTTTCTGTAAAAAAACAGATAAACTGTGCCAGTGGAACACAGGGCTTCAGGTACACCTCCTTTTGTGTTTCTAAACGCTCCCTTTTAGAGAACAGGGGAGCAGACCAGCCTCCTTTTGAATTTTTGACATTTATTTGACGCATGGATAGAATGAGCCATGCAGACTTGAAAGATAGCAGTTACAGGACTTAGGTTTAGGGGCTCAATTTCCATCATCGGCATTGATCAAGCTGCTCAGAAGAGGAGAGAGAATGAATGAACTTGTCAAAGGAGGTCACAAGCACCTTCACTCTTCTGCTGTCTCTCAGAATAGACAGTGCTGATCAGTTATACCTTTTGTGTCATTATGTGCATGATAAGAGATCAGGGATGAGTACAGACTGCACTGTCCTTCTGAAAGGACTGCAGGACATATGCTCAAGGAATGAACTACAGATCAGACACAATATGCTTTGAATGTGAAGGTACATCTATCTTATACACATTCTTATCTTTTTAAATGTACCGTTTTCTGCTGAAGAGGGAGTCGATTTAAAGCCATTTTTAACTCTGACAAATGACCCAGTTCTAGTATGTCGTTCATATGTTTCCCCTGACATGTAAATTAGTAAACAAACACATCTGTAGTAGCCAAGACTTGAGTAGCTCCAACTGACAAGAATTTAAAGGAATAGTTCAACCTTTTTGGGAAATATATTTCTTTGCTTATTTGCAGGAAATTATTGGATGCCCGCCGAAGTTAACCCTACAGACGGGTGTGTATGTGAGTGAGTGAAATACTTGCATTGATTGGTTTTTATTCAATGACAGTCCAGTAAGCAAAAACAGATTCCACGTACAGGCTAACAGGCAGGCAGGCAGACACAGGCAGATGATCCAGACCAGCAGGCAGATAACTTAAAAAACCAGGCAGGATTGAAAACAGAACAAAACTTTCTTAAATCTCTCCAATATAAACTTAAACTAAATACTAGTCTCACTCACGTGGATTTCAGGCAACATACGGTACACACTGTGACAAGTTGATAAAAACTCAACTGAAAAGACAGGGTTTAAATACTCAAACTGATTGGCACAAATGAGAGACAGCTGAACAGAGAAAAATATTCACATCATAGACACCACCATTAACTATTCCGGTAACACATTGCCCACAAAATCGCATTGACCAAAAGAGGTCAGTCGGATAAAAGGTTTTCACCTCGTCTTGTTTAAGAACATTGATATTACTCTTGTGTCTGTGTATTTTCTCAGATATGAAGTTGATTTGGTGTACAGCTTATACAGTATGTTTGCACATGTAAGACTAAATCATACCATGGTTTCTGGAATATGAGTATGACCTTATCATGGCTTTGAGAAACCTAAATATGCTAGCTATCATGATTAGAAACCTTGGTACTGTGGTATGTAAACAGCCTAGGATTTAACCTACGATAGCGATGTTGCTCTTGGGATGACAATGTTTGTCTCATGGTCAGCCCAATGCTTTGGTCCAGACTGAAATATCTCAGCTAGATTTCTTACAAACATTCATGGCCCTCCAGAGGATGGATCCTACTAACACGTTTCCATTAGGTACTTTTCCCTCTAGTGGGCCGCTATGGCTCTGGCTTGGGAGAGAGGATCCGCCAAAGATCCTCCCGACTTCACCGGTTAGCAGCTCAGGTAGCGGCTCATAAAGTACCTGCCTCAGGTAGGTACTCTTCTGAGTCCTGCTCCTGCTCTGACTGCAGCTGGGAGAGACAGGAGGACTGGGCCGCTTGTGAGTGCTTTGGGATGGTGCTACTCATTAAGAAGAGGAACGAGTCTCCAAAGGTCTCTAAAAACACCATAAAAATTTGCTAGATTTGTCACTAGTCTCTTTTTTGAAAAGAAGTCGCTAAAGGCGTCTGAAAAGTTGCTTAACATAGCAACAAAGTTGCTAAGTAGGCAACACTACTTGCTGCGTCGTCTGTTGTCACATTCGAACCAACTAGTGGGCGTAGCCAAAACAGTCACGCTTTCCAAAAAGTACTAAGTGGAAACACGCCTTTGATCACAATTGATCACATATTGAATTGCCATTAAATTTGTTGCAGACATTCATGCCCTCCACAGGATACATTTTTTCTATTGTATTAACTTCACATTTTCATTAATTCCAATACTTTGGTTCATGACCAAATTTCTGCAAATTAATGACATCCCCATCATCCTCAGCTGTACTGTGCTTAGAGCAAATTAGCAAATATTTTAGCAATTAGTTTAGCACAGTAAACAATAATGTCAAATACCTGATTGGTGAAACACAAAGTACCTCCCATCCTATGGATTTATGGCTGGTGACGTTTCGTGCCCCCAGCTCGTCCTCAGACTACTCGCATTGTTGTTGTGCACATGCTAACATTAGCATTTAGCTTAAAGCGCTGCTGTTACAGCCTTATAGACACTAGCATGGCTGTAGACTCTGTAGTTTTGTTGATCATTATCTGCCATGTTTATAGGTGCATCATCAACTCAAGTTTTATAGCAGTGAGTAAGTAATGAAAATATGACAAATATATAAACTGAAAGTGAAAGTCTGAAACTAATGATTTTGGGGATAACTGTACTGTACTGTATTTCTTAAAAGCCAAATCCAACTTAATAATAATAAAGGTCATGTTAGAATACTGCAGTGGTGGAAATAGTATTCAGATTTAAGTAGAAGTACTAATACCACACTGCAGAATTACTCCACTACAAGTAAAAGTCCTGCATTCAAAACTTACTGAAGTAAAAGTACAAAAGTATCAGCATCAAAATGTATTTAAAGCATCAAAAGTAAAAGTACTCCTTATGCAGAATGGACCCACTCAGACTGTTGTATATATTCCAAATATTTTATTAGATTATTCTTATTATTGGTGCTTTGTGTAAGCAGTGTTTTGATTTCTCATGGTAGGGCTAAATTTAAATACTAATATAATGTAATGAGGTTTAATCAAATAAAATGTGTAATCACTTTAAATGTATCATTTTCTTATGTTAAATCTGGACCGGAAAATTAACTAAAGCTGTCAGCTAAATGTAGTGGAGTAGAAGTAAAGTACAGTACTTGAGTAAATGTACCTAGTTACCTTCCACCACTGGAATACTATATTTTATGGAGGTGGATCACCAGGTTTCTGCTCTAACCATGTAAATGCCATATGCTGAATTTAATCATATTCACTCGAAACTTGGACAATGGTGTGCACCCACTGTGCATACTCTGTATCTAATAGCCTCTTTTATGTTATAGATCATTATAGATGATTTAGTGTGACCCACTTACATTGGTTGATCATTCATATGTTTTCACGTACAATAAAAAGCTTTTGTATGCTGGCCCTTATCATCACGTTGAGTTCTCACACTAGTAGTAGATAATCACATAATGGCATAATACAGTGTATGAGTCTATATGATCATATGTCCTCCCTGTCTCTACATTTCTGTAGCTTTATTCTGAATGGCGTAATAATATTTTCATATTCATTATAAAGACTGAAAGCAAGCTTCTAAGAAACAACAGCAAAAGTAGATATATTAGAGCATAAACATGTAACATCGATACACTTATGACTGGTGAAGCAATCCTGCTCTACTCTGTAACATTACCTAAATGGAGTGCCAGCCATTATTGGGCTGTAGGGCCAACCCTTTTATCTAATGCCACATAATATAATAATGTGATACTTTATTGATCTTCACAAGGAAAAAGTATTTTTTCTTGCCCTGGTTTATAAAGAGGTCAGAGGTCAATGCCAGCAGCTGAGGTGAACCCGAGAACCGGCTTGAAATTCTTTGTTTTAATAAAGTTAGCATTCATTAGAGCCTCATGAGAGAATCAACCATCAAAATGCCAGACATTTGTCCTTCTCAGACTTAAACTAGCTTTTACATTAGCTTTAGCTTTTTATTCTAGCCCTGATCCAGACTCAGATACGAGTAACCAAATTCAGCTTTAAGTAGTTAAAAAAGCTAATTACCAATGGGCTACTCCAACAGATCATGTTAATGATAACTAATTTGGTTAATATGTAACCTGTGATGTAAAATGTTGAGTAGTACACCCTGAAATGTTTTGTCTTAGCTGAATTTAGATACTACATACTAAAAGTGTTTTGTTGTCTGAAAATTATGACGAGTAAGGGATACTTTAAAGGGAAACCATCATAATTGCAAAACCCGACTATAAAAGGGTGACCCTCTTAGAGTGCTAACCACTACACCACTATGTAGCCCACCCCCTGTATAATGGGGGTAAATAAATTAAAAATAAACCTAAAAATAAACATAGGCCTATAATGCAACAAAACAAAGTTTTTCTTTATGATTTGCACAAAAACATCACTAGATGTGATTACAGTCTTTGGTTAACACTAAGTTTTTAGCAAGAAAATGTTCTTAACTTGCTTATCACTGAATTTACTCACTAAATCTACAACACATGAAACTTTTTCCCATCTGTGAAGCTGCACGCCATCTCTACATTACTGTGGTGTCTTCAATCAGAGGAATGCGGCTCTGCGTCCCCATGTGACCCACGCACTGAGCGACAATGTAACAATAATGCAATAACAATAATGTAACAAGGTTATAACTAGAGCAGCTCAATTGTTCCCTGGGCGAGGGAATGGAGAGGAAATGATCATAACATGGTTTCAGATCCCTCAGGATCTGTTGCAACTGACATGAGAGCCTCTGAGAGGGCAATCATCACCGGATACTGTTACTCGCCCCAAACGTTACACTGCGCCCCTGACATTTACTATACTCTGTATGTGCCTGGCCTTACATACCCAGTATGTGGAGGGCTTTAGGCAGGGGCCGGCAACCTTTACTCACATTGTTGGCCAAAAAAAGAGAAAAGATGTCAGAATGGAGCTGCAAACCTTATTTTGAGCCTGAAAATAAACATAAAACAGCTTTCTAAGTCTCAGGTACCCTACCAACATTACCAATAGGTCATAATGAGTATTTCTCCTTTAATTTTACATGAAAAAACTGTGTTTTCTATGGTAATTAAAAGAATCTCCGACGGTGATGTTCAATTTTTAGTTTTATGCCCTATTTCTGAGGCAATTTGACAGTGTTTTACTGTAATTTCTTTAATTTATTCACAGTGTAGACTTGAAGTTGGCCAAATTTAGAGGTTAAGGCCTCTAAAGCCGTAGACTTTCATAAGATGCACATTTTCGTTGACTAAAATGTTTTTTTTAAAATAGTTTAATGCCGTATATAAGTTCACAATTGAAGAATACAAATTGCTCTGGGACAATATCAATGATACATTTAAATTAAAATGTAAAGAAATAACAATATAATTCCATATGTTTTTTTTGTCATGGCCACAGATTTTTCGACCAGAACCGGTTCCCAGCTGGTGCCCAATTATGAACGGTTCTTTGGTTTCCCACGGCCAAAGAACTGGCTCCTGGAAGTGAAAACTGGTTCCACAGCGGCACCAACTCTGTGCTGGTGTTGAACTGCAAACCACTTACGTCTGGGGCTGGGGGCGGGTTATCTGACCAACAAGACCAACTAGGTGCCGTTGAGGAAGACCAGGCCGGCTCTAGCCCATTTGGTGCCCTAGGCGAGATTGCCCATGGTGCCAACCAGGTTATATAATACAACTGTCTGTCTACAGCTGGAAACCGCTAACAAAGTTAGAGACAAGAGAGATTTCAGGGACAGTTCGGAGCCAGTGCTAGTGCCGGTTCACAGTGAGTTCAACTTGCGAACCAGCTCTGAACCTGTTTGCTTTTCCACAGGCTCTAGAGCCACGTCATTACGTCACTGTTAACGTCTCTACAGCACATCTAGGCTGCTCATTATGATCACTATGGACGCCGAATGCATTCATATTAACACTGAACACAAGATGTTAATGTTGGACTTTGTTGTAAGCTACTGTTAGCACGCTTGCTCGCCCGTGTCAATCACATTGCAGTTAAACAAATCAAATAAATGAATGATATATGTTTTAGTTGGTCTCCCTCAGGGCCGGCTCTAGGCAACATAGGCGGTCGCCAGTCACCCTTGAGGGAGAAAAAAAAAACAATAATAATTTTCGATGCCCATTGTTGCCCTCCCTTCGTGTTCTGTCTTGAAAATAATAAATATTAACAAAAATAAAGAAACAAATAAACAATGACATTTTGTCACTTGTGGTGACGTGTGGTCATTGGCTGCACACCTCAGACAGTCAGATCGCTGTCACAGAGGTCAGGACACGTCAAGTGACAGACAGGTTATGTTTGGTGCCGCTGTGGAACCAGTTTTCACTTCCAGGAGCCAGTTCTTTGGCCGTGGGAAACCAAAGAACTGGCTCCTGGAAGTGAAAACTGGTTCCAACTCTGTGCTGGTATTGAACTGCAAACCACTTACGTCTGGGGCTGGGGGCGGGTTATCTGACCAACAAGACCAACTAGGTGCCGTTGAGGAAGACCAGGCTCTAGCCCATTTGGTGCCCTAGGCGAGATTGCCCATGGTGCCAACCAGGTTATATAATACAACTGTCTGTCTACAGCTGGAAACCGCTAACAAAGTTAGAGACAAGAGAGATAATGAAAGTGCAAAAACCCTGTGAAAAATGTGCTTAACTGTGTTAAGCTAGCGTTGCTTTATTTCAACCTAGCTAGCAAGCTAATACAAATGAAACGTTTTCAGACAAAACGCCATTTAAAAAAGATGACATAACATTACTTTTATATTGGGACTTCTTCCTCTCCTCTTTTCTTTTCTTTCGATACTGCGCACCGGAGAGCTTTGATGGCCGTTTCATCTTGCAAGATATATCAAAACATAACCTGTCTGTCACTTGACGTGTCCTGACCTCTGTGACAGCGATCTGACCGTCTGAGGTGTGCAGCCAATGACCACACGTCACCACAAGTGACAAAATGTCATTGTTTATTTGTTTCTTTATTTTTGTTAATATTTATTATTTTCAAGACAGAACACGAAGGGAGGGCAACAATGGGCATCGAAAATTATTATTGGTTTTTTTTTCTCCCTCAAGGGTGACTGGCGACCGCCTATGTTGCCTAGAGCCGGCCCTGAGGGAGACCAACTAAAACATATATCATTCATTTATTTGATTTGTTTAACTGCAATGTGATTGACACGGGCGAGCAAGCGTGCTAACAGTAGCTTACAACAAAGTCCAACATTAACATCTTGTGTTCAGTGTTAATATGAATGCATTCGGCGTCCATAGTGATCATAATGAGCAGCCTAGATGTGCTGTAGAGACGTTAACAGTGACGTAATGACGTGGCTCTAGAGCCTGTGGAAAAGCCAACAGGTTCAGAGCTGGTTCGCAAGTTGAACTCACTGTGAACCGGCACTAGCACTGGCTCCGAACTGTCCCTGAAACTGCTTTGGTCGAAAAGGGGAAAGAGTGCCACTGCAGATGGCCTGAAGAGCCACATGTGGCCATGGCTTTAGGCCTTCTTAAGGGTGAAATTTTATGCTTGAAAAGACGATTCAGCAGCTTTACATTGGAGGCACATAAGTCGTTCCTCACAAACTCCGAACAGAAGATTAAATCATAGCCTATACAATGTCCTCACCTTGAGATATGTTACAGTTCAAAAGCATAATTCACTTTACAATTTAGGGACTTGCACATTCCCTCCACTTGTGTCAGGCATTACATACACACACAAGCAGAGTTTTCTGTGTTCATAAAATACAAACTAGCAAAACTGGCAGATAAATAAAAAACTTTGAAATCAAAAACATATAAATCTGTCTTTTTCAAAGGCATTGAAATCAGCAGAGAATATAAAGCAATACCGCACTATAATTAATAATACATCAGTATACACACCCATTTCCCCCACTTTCTTTTCAAAGGCTATTGTGGAATGTGTGAAGAAAAATGACCCTTTTCATCCATTCAGTAACTGTCGTATCTATTTTGGTCTATGAAGGGTCAGCTCCAATTCAGAAAGCTTTTACACAGCTTTTCGAACAGTCTATCTCAATTTAGTGAAAAAGAAAATTGTTGTGCAGGTCCACTTGTCTTTCTGTGCAGGGGAAACGGGACCC